>NW_020271559.1:1381480-1435870 GCF_002803265.2 Melanaphis sacchari | reverse complement strand
GCTGCCCAGGATACCCGGGTGCCCGATGTAGATAGTGACACGGACCCATCCGTATATATTCGATACCCGAATTGGTCGAATTGTTAATCGCATGCGCCATACACACCATAATATTATTCATGTTTATATGCTATTTAAAGGCAAACTAATTTTATTTTATTTATAATTTATTGTGACGAATTTATGATTTCAACTTTAATTTATTGTTTATTACATATGTATATTTTAAATGAATAAGTTATATAAATACTTTGTCAAAGTATCTTAGAATATTAGTTAATATATTTTCTATTTTAATTTTTAAACAATTAAAATATTACTATATTAAGTATAGTGTGTACATAGTGGTGTATAAAATAGGTAAACATTCTTTTAAACATATAACGTTTAGTTGATTTAGATAAATAACTAAACTAATAAATAGCTTAATATGTCAGTGTAAATGTTATTGAGCAAATATTATATATTTTGGATTTGTTTAGTAAGTTAGAATTATTAATAGTAGATATACTGTATTTATAATATCATCACTATCATATCTTTGACATACTAATTACTAATACTAAAGACAATTGTATATAAATAAAATTATATTAATGAGTGATGATCTAATACATTTTTCTCCTAAATAATTTTAAACATTTTAAAAATTTAGTCATGTATAAGTTAGACCATTACAGTCAAAAGAAAATATTTATTTTATTCAATATTCATCAAAGTTTACAACAATAATAAATGTGGAGATATCAAGTTACAAGATTATAAAACAAATTGCTGTTATGGCAGTATTATGTACCTATCAGATTTTAAGACCATCAGAATTAGATTCTGAGTTTAGAGTGAAATTCATCTTAGGTGGTGTGTATAATGAAGATTGCATTATAATTTAATGATAAATATAATTATACAAATTAATATAGTCAGTTACTTTGATTTCAAATTATACAATTAACAGAACCAAGAACTTGATTTAATCTTTTGAATAAATAGACAATACATTTTTATGGTATAGCCGCTAAACAGAATTACAAATGGAATTCATAATTTATTTACTTTGACAAGTAAGGCATACCCAGACATTAATTTGCTTTTAATCAATTATGTCTTTGAGTAAACCAAGCACCAGTACTAATACAAATGGTTTAATTAAATTAACAGCAATACGTAACTGAACGAAGTACAACAGTTTAAAATAACACTATTATCATAGTGTTCTATGATAATAATTCTTACCGCGATAACTGTTGATAATTGATAAGATTTCATGTATGCCGGGGTCGTTAAAAACACAGTTAATTTATAGATAATTTAAACATTTTAAATCTCTATTAAATATTAAACTCACGATTGAAGTATTAAATAAATATTATTGTCAAGTTTGGTTTATATTTAAAAAAATAAGTCTTACTTGTTAGAGTAACTTATTTTATACTAAAAAACTCAATAAAACAATATTGAAATGTTTTATGTTAAATATCAATGGTTACGAATTACGAAAAATGTGGTACCAAATGTTATCATTTTATTTTTTTGTGCTTATCATTGTTATCGCATTTTTTTTATTTCATCACGTAAATATAATTTTATCTCGGTGCATGAATCACATATTCACATTGTCAGTAGTCACATAGACCTTATTAGTTATTAGTATAAGTTATAAGGTCTAGTTTAAGTCTTGTTATCAACATTAATTTTTTCTAAAATTCTAAATACCTACTAGTCCTTAAGTTATTTAATGCAATTCGTATTTTAATTAATAATGCGTGTGGCTTGAATTTGAGCCACTTAAATAACAACGTTGTATGTTTATTTTTATGAGTTTTCTGTTAACAGATTACGTCTTAGGAATGGATCGTGTAGTTCTGCGGTTTTGCTAATATCTTTCCTTTATTTAAAAATGAGATACCTACCTTCAATTTTATTTTGGTGAGCATTATCGTCAAGGCTAATATTAAAAGTCGTTATTTTAGGTATATAAAGATCTTCTGAATAAAGGTAATAAAAGATCTGTAGAATTATTTTCGTTGGGCTGTCGTCTGTCGTTTTGCTTTGACGTTTCACGTTTGGGATGTTAATAGTTACTATATTATATTAATATAGGTACTTGAAGAGCTATCTGTTTGACTATCTGAGCGTGAGAGGCGGCCGCTGTGACGGTTTTGATGGTTTCTGTTGAGCACATTATGCCGTCCTGCGCAGAGACCTTTTTTTAGATGCCCTTTTGTCTGTCTTCTTGTAGACAGAGTAGTCTTTCCAGTTTGCAGTCTGTGATTCAATACAGTTTACATTCAGTTTTTAGATGTTTTCTGTTTTATGGTCTTCACCACATCTCACAAACGATTGATGTTCTTATTTATTTTATAATTCATTAAAATTTAATATCTGTCAAAAAAAAAAAAAAACACTTGTTTTTAACCAAGAAAAATTGTTAATATTTATATGTTTTATTTCGTCTGGATTTTCATATGGACCGTCTTGTATAATAACTTCAAATCGATGTGATGATGAAAATTATTTATTTTTTTAAGTGTTTTAATTTGTTAATTTTGAAGTAAGATCGCAGATTCAGAGGTAGAAGAGCTGAAGAAGTGTCTTTTGATAGACTGTTGCATCTTCATATTTTATTAGACTGTGTTTTTTTTCTTTTTCCAAACAATAAATTGGATTACATTTTTATTTGTAGTAAAAATTGTAATTGAAGTAATCGGTTTTTGTCTTTTTTTGTTGTTGTTTATTTTTGTTATTCATTTCATATGTGAACATTTAACAAGAATATTTAAGTATAGGTAACAGTAACGATAACAGTAGGATGAGAACGATAGCGTTGGTCGTTAATTAAATGTAACAAGGTTACCGTCGGCATCCGAGAATAATTAAATTTCATATGCGGTGTATCGTTTATAGTATACTAGGTATATAGGCTCTGTAGTCTTTATAACTATACTCGGTAATAGCAGCGATTCCCAAACTTGCTTCACGCATTTCCAAACATAAAAAATTTAAATGCACTTTCCTTGAATAAATGAAACAAATTTTTTTCTAGTCTATATCAGTACTTTTAGTGTAAATGCACAATATCAATATTTATATTGCACCTCTTCTGTTAAGTGCTTGTGCTGCCCAAAGGAGTCGCACCTCTTCACAGTTTGGGAACCACTGCTCTTTTGTAGAGTCTACGCCAACAGCACGCGATTGTCAGCAAGCAAAAATACATAATATATACTTTTTTAATTATGTAAGGTAATTAAAATTGGTATGAAGTACAATATACATGATGTGTAAGTGTGTAACGGTTAAAATTTAACGCCTATAATGCGGAACTGTAAGCTTCGAATAAAAACCCTTAACTCAAAAGCTGATACCTCGAATTTTATTAAGAAGTTAGAAGGCGTTATATTACATTATTGGCTGCAGTTTTTTTTATCTTATATGCATTATTGCATTTGCTTTCGCATTTTCAAGAAATATCATTCGGTATTTCTCTTTTGACTTTATAAAAATAAATATTGATTACTAAAATTAACGAGGTGTATGGATAATATGTTTTTCAAAATTAAGATCAAACAATCTGTTGCAGTAAGTTGTGATGTTGATAGGTATGTGATTTTTAAGTTGTGTGTATTCGATTATACATATTAAAAATACTTCGACGGTTAAACATTAACAAAATACTGTTTAGTTTTTTAAAAATGAATTACAAGGTACTAAATTTAAAATTTAGTTTCGTAGTATGTATAATTATAAATATTAATAATTAATTATTAGGTAGGTATCTAAATTTAATCTCAGTAATGCATAGCCTTGAAATGCACTTATATTTCGAATAAGAACAAAGATAGTAAAATGTACCACATAGATATTGATATTGTAGGTAATAATTTTATTGTTTATACATCATTATCAGGTAGCTACAGACTAACTACAGTACACTAAAATATGTATCTACAATTTACAACATTATATATAGTTTTTATTCATGTCAAATATATAACACTATGTATAGCATTATAAATTGTTATCTATTATTGTAATGTGTGTAATGTAGGTACTATAGATTATAATTTATAAATTATAATACTAAATGGAATGGTAATAGATATTATTATACATAATTAGTATTAGGTAAGTTGTTAAACCTATTAAGAGGTAACAGAAAGGTACTTATAGGAAATAAAGACCAATTTTTTTTTTTTTTAGACAAATTATTATATTGCTTTAAATTTTTACTAGATAGATATTATAAATATAATATGATAAATGGAGGTTACTTACATTTTCTACTCACGAAATTTCTTCCCGGAGACTCTTTATGAACTCTTATAGTCATGTAAGATGTATATGTTTAAGAAATTGTCTCATACTTATTAATTTTTTATTTTTACAGCCAAGTGCCCTAGTGGATTAATTCCATATAACTACCATTTGGGATTAATATTAACAATTGCACACTTGTTGAGGGTAATTATAATTAATAGAGTTTCGATCCAACGCGGCCATTCGACAGAATTCTTACTTTCGAACTAAATTTTTAAGTCCTGTCTCACGTCACGGACATTAATAATGCAAAAGGGATTTCACCGGTATTGGTTATTGGATTAGTATGAGCTAAGCGACATGGTTCAAGAAATAGAGGATGACGACCAGTAATAAAATGTTTCTTCTTTATGATAGGGTGACATCATAGCAAGAAATTCCTACCATTTCGTAGTCACCTAAGTTTTATTATATGATGTAACAGCTAGTGCGTGATGGATTAGGTTTAAATGACTTGAACCGAGGATCCACTAGCCGGGGCAAAGATCCAAAATGGTTATCATAGTATAAGAACTAGAGTCCTCTGAGAGCATGTGAATCATATGATTGATATTTTTACGTCACCCGGTTTTGTGCTGATTAGGTTACGCTTCCACGCTGGGGTGTTTCTATAGTATTAGTACCGAAAGGTAGTCTCTATGGTGTATGCCAAATCAGTACCTAACTTAAGTTCAATTTTACTATAACAGTTTAAGCACCCATATCACCACCATGTCAAAGCGAGTCCTCCAAGTAGATAAGTAATGTAGATACAGTTACAAATTAATAAAACAAAAGGTAGACAAGTGAATAATGCTCTGCTTTACATTAATGGTGGAATAGGTTACTGTTAAATTTTAATTTAATGATCTAACTATGTACACGAAAAATGATTATGAGAGAAGACAGTTTGTTAGAGTTTCAGCCTTTTTAGGTACTAAGTATATTTTATGATACATTAAAGTAATTTATTTTACTTTTAGTATTAAGATAAGTTGATAATTTTTACTAATAATATTGGATTTATTACGTAATTAATATTTAATTATTTTATAATAATATATATTTATACCATATTATATCAACTTATATATCTAACTTAAACTATTACATTTTTTTATGAATACCGCAAAACAACGTTTATAGTATAAATCTCAAAATTAATAAAACATTTCATTGTAAATAGTAAAATTTATAACTATATAATATTTGTATTTAAGTTCCCAAAAATTTTTTAAATTATAATAAAATAGTTATTATCATTATTCATTTTTTAAATATGTAATTTCGTTCAAATTGAAAATTCAAACGTCTATAAAAAAATAATTACCTATCTTTAAACATATTTTAGATTTTGTAGTTTCAATTCAAACTACTTATGAAGAATGTTTATATATAAACATAAATAAATATATTAATTTTTAATATATATTTTTTTTTTTTTTTTTTTTTTTTTTATTAATATATTTTTTAAAATTTAGATATAAAAAGAAAAGTTTTCATGATTTTTAAGTACGAAATAGTTGGAAATTTTTTTTTTGTTGAGATTTTGACGAAATTTGTCAAAATTTTAACTCCAAGTGCATAGAAAAAAAATGTTTTAATATTTTTATACATATATATATTACAGTAAAACCTCTGAATAGCGGAACTCACGGGACCGACCAAATTGTCCGCTATTGGGAAAAATTGATAAAATAATATGCATGTAATGGGACTATGCCGGGACCGGAAATTTTGTCCGTTATTGAGAGGTGTCCGTTAAGAGAGGTTTCACTGTATATAAGAATAACTTTTGTGGAATCTTGTATTAAATTTTCAAGAATTTTGATCCAGTTAATAATTTTTTATCGACATTTATAGCAAAAAACAAAAAAAAAAGTTTTCATAATTATAAATAACTCAAAAAGAGTTAAAAATTAATTAAAATTTTATCGAATAATGAAAATCATAATTTAAACATTTGGTGAAAATTTCAAGTATCTACGGTTTTTCGTTCGTGAATTATAAAAATATAACAAACAACGATTAAGGATAAATAGTTATTTTACGATTTTGTACAATAACTTAAACATTTAAGCTTTAAACGGTCATAAAAATATTAATTTGAGTCTCTGGAAGAATTTTCTTTTTAGTAAAAGTTGAAAGACTTATTAAGAACCTTGTATACACTTTTTAAATTTTAGTTATGAAAAGACATTTTATTATATATATCTAACTACAAAATAATTTAAATTTTTTTTGAAATTTTACGATTTTCGTTAAATTTCGGAATGTAAACGTTTATAAAAAATAAACTGTGACAAATTTTTAAACACTCAACGAATAATTTTTTGTTGACATTTATAGAAATAAAAAACTTATGAATGCTTTGAAAAGTATTATATACTTAGTAATTTAAAATTGATAATTATCAGGTTCCTAAGTCTGATAAAACTATAAATGTTTACAACACCAGCCATTTATGAAATAAAAGAAATAATGAATTAGTTATAATTCATTTTGATTATTAAGACGTGTCAACAAACTTATAATTTAAAATTAAATTTAAATAAAACATGTTTGAAATAATAAGTCGAATTTATATTATTTATTTATTATTTGGCAACTATGGTTAATTTTTGTCTTCAAAATCAAATTAGATTCTATTATTTATACTACCTATCTATTATAAAGTATACATATATGATATAATTAATTAATAGTGCCATAGATCGAAATAATTTTCAATAAAATCCAATGATGACATACCATAGTAGGTATATAATTATAAGTATAATAATATTTCATGTAATATTTTACTAGCTGTTATAAACTTAAGTCAATACTATTATATCAAGTACCTACCGCATAGAACGGCATGAATATGTTTGTAATATAAATAACTGATTATGATCTAAATTTTTGAAAATATCGTGTGTATGATAAATAATAATTAATAATATATGTGTAGCCAGTGGTAGATTCAAAGGGGGGCAAAGGCTTCCCCTCCGTAAGCTGTATTTTATTTAGGGAAAAATAAAGATATTAGTTGATAACCTTTCTTTTTTTTTGCTTTTCAATTTTATAGTAAAACTTAAACGTTTATAAGTTATTTTTAATATTCACCCCTCCCTCCCTGTTATCTCGGGCTGAATCCGTATATGTGTGTAGGCAATGGTGAAAAGTTCTTATGAATAATATTTATTGAATTAAAACAAGATAATTAAAATTATTATTTTTCATTTAAATATTTTGTAAAAATTTGAACTTGAAATGTTCATTAAAAAAAATTTGACTAAAAATATCCCTATGTATTTTTGATATAAATTTAAATACAATTTTTAAGCAACCTGGTATTATATTTTTGAACATATCTACACAATTTATAAAAATAAAGTATTTTTAACATTAATTAAATGTGATTTCAAAGACAACACAATAGACATTATAGGTACTTCGTATCTCCGTTCACCGAGAGAATGTGATTGTGTCAAGTTTTAAACAAAATACGTTGTACTCAGCTACAACAACCTACTTCCTCATTTCTCGGTCATAGTTGTATGCACGAATTAACTATATTTTCTCGGTTAGGTTAGGTATAATATAGTTAAGCATTATAATTTATAAAAGTGTTATTACAAAAATTATATATATATATATATATATATATTCTGACTTGTGAAATTGTTAGATTATTATTTTAGGTAGGTACATATAGTGTGATAATTTTTAATTGTCCGCATCAAGGCAATAGCAAACTAAAGTAAATAATATTTATCAAAATTTAAATAATTTGAATATTTTAGTATTATACAAAATACATAAATATTACACTATATATTTTCATGTCATACTAAGTACATTGTACCTTCTATAACTCAAAAAATTTTAACCATATTTTTTGTTTCCTCAATTATAAAAATTGAAACGTAACTACAATAAATTAAACGATACTAAATAATTATAATAGTTTGATTGTTGTTATTACAAAAAGGGTTTTATATTCTTAACGTAACTGTGTTATTAGGTCTATAGATTTCTAGCAACAAAATTCAGTATTATGTTCTGTACATTATTATGTCATTAATACCAACAACTGTTTGGTAATGGGTACAAATATGTTTACTATTTATAATCAAAGGAAAAAAAATAGAATATCGATAAAAAAATATAAAGAGAATACCCTGTGCCTGCAATGATGCGATGCTGCTTAAACGGTCGACGAGCACTGGTTATCATTATCCATTGTCTATTCGTGAATCTATTGAATTCCACGCGTCCGTGTAAGAAGTTTGTTTTATAACTTATTTTCATTTTCATCGTCAATACGAAGTTTTATTATATCTATTCAAAGTTTATTATGGTAGACAACAATGTAATAGAATTTTTAAAAGCTTAGGACCTAGTCAAATACATCGACATTTTCTGTAGTAAGTACTTATATAATATTACCTAATTCAGTGCTAACTTAACATAACATAATTTTTAAGTAAGTAAGTGTAAACATAATGAAAAAATGTTTTAAATTGTATATGTTTGCAATATTGCACTATTCTTGTCTTTATTTCGTAATTTAAGTAAACACATTTATACATACCTATATTCATAGGTTACGAATTTAACAGTTTTAGCTTCTTTATACTCTAGTCACTAGAGTCTAGTGTTTAAAAGTACAGTTGAATCCACTTAATAGGGACACCGTATAAAAGAGAACAGCTTTATAGGGACAAATCAGCAGAGCCCCGAATGAATGTATTCATTTTAGGAAATTTAACTACGTTTATAGGAGACATAGTTTAATCTGTTCATATCAGTTATTTTATAAAAACTATAATTATCTCGATGCAATACGATTGCATATCTTTTACCTAATTATCTTTAAGCTTTTACCTCAGTTGAAGGTTCAGTTGCCCATAAAATCGGTGGAAAAGCGGCATCAGATGATATATAATTGTTCAGTGAATTGAAAATTATCAGAAGAGCTATTTTAAATTAAATTAGCAAAAGTATCTTCTACATCCTCTGAGGGTAGGAATCCAAGTGCAAAAAATTGTTTCAACTAAACACCTAGTTCAGATTTTAAACTATAATCATTTAAGCCAACAATTAATTTTGCACGCAATCGTGTGGTATTTTTTGAAATATAAAAAAGTAAGAAGTGTGCAATCGTTTTATGTATTTTGTAATAAAAAAATGTAAATAAAATTATTATGTATGTATAATGCATTGTGTATGCTTAAATATATATTTTTTAATTTATTCGGTTAATCAGGAGAGTCAGATTTATTTTTTTTTTTATTTAAATTAATATCGAATGATTACTGGGCCTCACTGAGAAAGCAAAACTCGTGTGGAGGCCCAGGGTTATCTTAGATTACAAATAATTCTTATTGTTTAAGATACATATTACATTTTTAAAATACAAATAAAAGGTTTTTCATAGATAAATCACATAAATAATTCTAGAAATATTACAGGCGTTAATTAGAATGTTACATACAATTGTATATACAATTTTAAGTTTTACACCCATATTCATATCGTAGCCAGTGGTTAATTTTTTTTTTAAAGATGGGTAACGGTAAATTAACCATATCATTGGGCATCAAGTTAATTATTTGTGTTCCTAAAAAATAGTAAACTTTCCGGCAACTAGTTTTTGAGGGCCAATCTAAAGAAAATTTACCAGCTGCGTATCTGGTATTGACCCCATGATTTATAGGATCTAACTGAATATGTTTTTTCAAATATATGGTAATTGTTTTTAGGTATAAGAGTTCTATATTGAGAACATTAAAATCTTCAAATAGTTTTTCGGTTTGATATTTCCAATTTTTTTTATTTGCGACCCTTAGTATAGTGTTTTGGCATCTTTGCAGCGGTAAAAGGGCATTGTTATAGGCATCACCCCATCCGATTATGCCATACGACACAATTGACTCGAATAGTGTTAGGTATATAGTTCTGATATCTTTGAAAGGCAATATTTCACGTAATTCTTTCATTATGTATATCATTTTTTTTAGTTTGTTTGTGACGGAAGAAATCTGGTTTATCCATTTCATATCTGAGCACATTTCTATGCCTAAATATTTACAGCTTTTGACAATGCTAACAGAGTTACAATCACAACTTTCCAGTGTATAACAGTTGGATTCGTGGATTTTTATATTGTGTATGTGTGGTAAAGTTTGTTAATAGGGACAAATAGGTTACCACCTATTGTGTCCCAATTAAGCACATTCTACTGTATTGGCTTTAATTATTGTTTTAAATTGTAATTATTAATATTTCAATTTTAATTTTAGTTTTAATTATTATACAAAATATAATTAATCCTATTTCTATAACAATGATTTAATGTTTTCAAAAGAGGAAAGTTTTCGATTTTTTAATAATAAATCTAATAGCATCTTTTATTTGGCTATCAATTTTAATATCTTTCTTTTAAATAATTTTCAACTCTAAATTTGAACTTAACTTATTTCCTATAATCCTATAGGTCTAATTGATTTTAATAAGTTATTAGTACACTTATAGTTTTTTCTGTGTACTACTACCTAAATATTTTTGTTGTTTAAATTTTATTTACTATATTGATCTAGTATTGATTATAAAAAATTATAAAATATAGTTTATTTTATGATGAACGTTATTATTACAAGAAATATTAAAAACGTTTTTGAATAGGTAAAATAAAAGTTCAAAAACATTTTTTACCTTATTTTCAACTAAAAAAAATAAATAGGTATATTATATATTCATTCATGTATTGTCAGAAAATAAAATTTATATGAAAACATTGTTACTTTTGATGGAAGACATGATTAAAGAATTAATCTCAGTAATTGGACACAAAGAACGATTAATTTCAAATTTACAAGAATGGAAAATTATAGTTAGGAGTCAACTGATTTAGTATGGATGTTTTTTCTTCCATACATTTTAATTGTTTAAAATTCATTTAAGTTTTAAACTTAATAATAATTTGTTTTAATGCAAAGCTTTTTAAAATTCTAGTTACCTATTCATAATTTCTTAAACTTTAATTTTTATTTTAGCATAATCCACTTGAAATTGAATCCCGAGACAATATTGAAAGCATCTTTCTCGAGTTATCACAAGCTGAAACAAGTAATTTTATATTGAAAACTATCAGAATAGTTCTTGTACATATGTTGTGAGTAAATATTGAATGGTTTTAGAGTTTTGGTTAGTAAGTAAGCATTATTTAAAAACATGTTCTAATTTTAGGCTACAAAAACATTAACTAATTTAAGTAGTCTGCAGGTGAAAAGAAACGAAGATACAACAAATTTTGATTTGAAATCGGTGAAACAAGTAATTTTCTTAAGTCCTATGCAAATACAGTTGAGTGTTATTTATTTTAAAAATATTATGTGATAGTTTTATTTCTAAATACTACTAATTTTTTTATTTGTTTAGGAATTGTTAGATCTACTTAAAGTAATAACGAAGGAAAGACATTATTCGCTAATTATCAAGAAAAGGGTTTATTGGATAGCATAGACTGTAGACGATTGTGCAATTTAATTATTAATAAAAAGTTAAAAGATGATTAATAAACGGATTCCATCATCCAGGCTACACGAAATAGCTTATAAAATAATAACTGTGTTTAGTAAAGATTGCTCAGCGGTCTACTTCATTCCTTATCTTTCATATGGTCCTGATTTAAATAGAGCATATTATTATAGTGCATTATAATTTAGTTTTGCTAGTACGTACATTAAATATTGCAGAAAGTGTCGTTATTGTTATTGAAGATGGATGAAAAATGTTTTAGTTGATAAATAATTGTTGATTTATTCTATATATCTATGAAAAATAAATTATAATTATGATAGGTTATTCGTAAAAATGTTTTTACTTATATTATAAATTATTTTTCATGAAATGTAATATTATTCTGGCCATCTAGCTATTTTTTATATTTTTGTCTTTAGATACGAAAAATATTAATACAACTTTGTTTATTAAATATTAAAATCTGCAGTTATTAAAACTGTTTCTAGTTCAAACTATACATACAAATTTATTACTTTATCGCGAAATAAGTAATTATAATTATGGGAACCATCTTACGTGCTAAAAAAGGAAAAAGCAATTTATCTATAACGAATGATTTATATAATACTGACTATCATAATCAAGTAATATCGTTAAAACAAGTATTAAACTCAATATAGGAATAATTCATTAATAATAAAATATATATAAAAAAAATAATATATATTTTTCAATTGTATAAATATATTGTATTAGATTTATTTGTGGAAAGCATTTTGTAATAATTAATATATTATCTTATTTAAAATAATTATTATTTTGAGATGTTCGAATTGATTTTCTTTACTTATCTGATATCATTGTTAGCAGAAAGAAATGATATCCGAATCAATTCCAAAAATTGTCCCATTGTATGATGGCAAAGAACTAAAAATTAATCAAAAGTTAATAATGAATGGACTCGCTACAATATCAGTACGAAATATGAGATCTAAAGAGCATGCTATCAAAGTAAAGTTGATTTATAAATTTTTGAAACTTAATATATATGCTAAAACGTTACAAAGTCATAATAATAATATAGATTTGATATGTTTGATAATAATAATAATTATTGTAATATTGCTATATTATTTTATATACTTCTCTGATCTAATGAAATAGAGATTGATTCCTATAATACCCCATAGGTACGTAAGCACGTTACTGGAAACTTTCTAAGAAGGTCGAAATAATTTTATATGTATTGGACTTGAAAAAATAGTGTGATTTTGGTTGTCACATTTATTATATGTGGTTGAGTAGCCTGTAACCTTGGGTATAGACACGGTTTTATTTGATTAAAATGGTTGTTGGGTAATTTAGTATGCTTAGAACTAAGGTTATTATTTATTAAAAAATAAGATAAGTTACTTTTTGAGTTGGGGTTTTGAAATACTCTGTATATTTAATGTATAAACTATAAATCATTAAAATTGGATGAATGATTATTTGTACAGAGATTATGTTCTGCAGGAGATCACAAGAAAGATGGTTAGCTATTTTGCTCCACATCAGACACAGTAAAAAAAAAAAATAAAAATTAGAATTTAAAAATGTGGTACTTATAAATAACTTAAATGTTTCTATTGTTATTTATTTATGATAATAATATATTAATGATAAAAATAAACTAGACACACACACATATAATATATTTTATTTTACTTTTTATTGTGAATTATGATATATACATAATACGGGTAAACAATTATACAGAACTAATTAAATATATAATATATTTTTTTTGAACTGAGTTGATCTTGTATAAAAACACTAAAGGATATTTTAATTGTTGTTTTATCGTTTGATATAAATAAATATCTAAAAGACAGACTTTTATTAATGGTATGACAAGATTTTTCTTGTGATGGGTACCTAATCTAATCAAGAAATTTATTTTCATTACTTTTTTATTATTGTTAATATATATTTAAATATTATATTATAAGTTATATTAATATTTACCTATTATCTACGTATATTTTGTCTTCTGGTTGGTATAGTTGTAATTAATTTTTTTTATTCATTTAGGAGTCTATCTACTTCGGTTTGGTTCACTATTAAGTTAAATATAATATATTTAATATATATGCTACTTTTCATTCATACATACATCATTGATGTTCTAAATTTTTGATTCTAATATCTACTCTTATCTGTTACTTCAGGTCTCGACCATACTAAAATCCATGATCCACTTGTAAAAAATAATTAATTAACATATTAGTAAAATGTATACTTACTATTCTGACAAGAACGTTTCATCAAAAATATTTCAATAGTATTTTAAAAACAATTATAGCCATACAATGACACATATTTTTAAGCTTTAATTGTACAATGCAGAAAGCTCTAAGAACAGAATAATACAGATTAATTTTTTAGATATTTATATAATATCAGTATATTTATAGTATATTTACATAGGTAAAACGATAGATTTATATAAATATTTATAAAAAAATATTAAAGTATTTACTAATCTATAAAAGTGTAATGAAACTTAAATTTCTTACTTCTAATATAATATATAATATAATGAAAGTATTTAAATTACGTATGTTTATTGTCAGAAAAAGAAAACAATTATAGATATACAGTAGCCAAGTGTATAGCATTGAGGAGTAGATCACTGTAATTGATATATTAAATTTGAATTCAATAAATAATCATTACATAGTATGAAATACGTAAAACGATTTTAAGTGGAGACGGTCTATTATTCTATTATTATTAAACTATTTGAATATTTCATAGTGTATGTAAAAATATATAATAATGTATCACGTATATAAAAGCTAAAAATATTTTTGAATTACAACAAAATCACTAAAACCTTTATGCTCCGTTAAAAAATTGAATTTGAACTTTAAATGTCTTTATAAGAAATCAAGTAAACATATTTTTTAGAATTTTTAGTTTTAGTATGAGTTAGGTTTTTATAAGAAATCTTTGATTGAATTTTAAAACTTAAGCTTTTAGTTATAAAAATTGAAGATTCATAAATTTATATTATAAAATAGCTTTTACATTTTTGGAATTTAAACAAATTTCGTAAAATTAGAAGTTATTTAATATTTTTAAAAAACTAAAAAGGTTGATAATAACTTATGAGGGATTTTTTATTACATTTTTTATTTTATTTATCGATATTTACAGTAAAAAACTTAAATACATAAAAATGTTTATAAATAACGCGAAAAAAAGAGTCAAAATATTTTGAAAACGATATCATATATAGAATATGTTATTATAAATAATTGAGAGAATATTATTAAGCATTCACAGTTATTAATTTTAAAGTTATATAAGTTTTTTATTTGAAATATTCAAACTTTTTTTGATTTATTAAAAACAGGGTTTATATTGTTTTAAAATTAATATGAAAAAGATCAATGATAACATTTTTAAATTTTACATTAAGATACAATTACTATGTATAATCATAAAATTAAAATTTATAATATTAAATATTTTAAGAATTACAGATTAAATTTTATTATTAATATTGTATTATAATTTATAATTATTATATACTAATACTTACAATTTTAAATAGAAAAGGAATTCATTTTTCAACCTCCATCGTCCTGAATTAAAAGGTTTAAATATTATACCTACTGAAAACCAACAAGAAAAAATTTTACACCAACACATTCTTAAAGAAGTAAAGACAATTCACGAGATAAAAACAATGTGACTAATAAAATTTTTTGAAATATAAAAATATTTTTAAAACATAATGTTGTTTTTTCAAGGAAATCACTTTGTACAATTAATGGGCCACAAAGCTCGCCAGAAAATTATCAAACCAACATCTCGAATAATAATCGTAATTATTTCTTAATAATTTATAAATTTTAAATAAACATATAAATTAGTATTAATTGTTAATTGTAAGGTGGTTATTTTAGTTAAACCAGATGCTACATTAATGGAAAATCATTTTCCAAAAAAAATTATAAAACCGATAGTTATATCCTCATTCAATCAACAAATCAAATGGGTTGACAGTTTAGTTTGTTATACTTCATGAATATACCATAAGTAGCTTTATTTTGTTTGTTTTGTTTTCAGTTACAGAACCCGAAGAATCAACTTTAAAAACAGATAAATTTCGTGTTCACGATGTGGAAATAAAATCTACTTTAATCGACTGATTTGAAAGTACTATAAATAAAGTAAAAAAAGTTGTTTATAATTTTTGTTAAGTTAATTTATTCAAAATCAATAGCCAATTGGATTTATACATTTACTGAAAGTTAAAAATATTTGTAAATAAGTGTATGCATTTTCTTTTTTAATGGGATAAAGTTTTTATTTAGACTGCTTACACTGAAAAAAGTTTATTATGTTTTTATAAACGTAAAAAAATAAAAAAGTATACTTATATAATACAAATGAAACTAAAGTAAATTTTGATTTCGTCGCTGCATATTATTTTTAAGTGATAAAATATTATTACTGTTGTAATTTTCGTATGCCTATTATTAATTAATTTTATTTATTTATTATGGTAAAAATATATTTATATATACAATACTGCTTATTTTTTTATTCAACTTATTATCATAAGTTACGCTATACAACAACTGGCGGATCCCGGCTTGAATGTGAACTGTATTTACATTTTTAACGGATTACGATGGTCGCATAATTATAAAATACATGATATAGTTTTTATATTCAATTTTATATTTTTATAATATAATGACGAATAAAAATATTTTCTATTTTTCTGAGTCGTATATAATAAATTTTGTTATGATAAAAAAAATGCGAATTTCACATTAAAACATATTTAATATTTTCTGTTTTAATAGTTTTTTCGTTATTATAATTTAGTATATTAATAAAAATTATTTAATATAAATAAATTGTGTATTTTTTATTGATGTTAATGTATGATTTTTTCATACAAAATCACTTAAAATGTTTTGAACTGCGGGAAGTTTGATGAGTTTTAAAATGGACCCTCTTAGAAATTAATTGATGACCCCCGGCTATACAGTTTACATGAATACTTAATCATTATTTTTTTTTCTATAAATTATTAATATAATTTGTCTATAAATAATTTCATTAAGAAAGATAACGTTATATATAAAATAATATTTACATATAAATAGTAATTAAGGGCTATAGTTTCATGATAAATTATATACAACAATATAAGTTATAACTTATGGTTGTTACTTTATTAGTTATGTATTATTAATGTAATATAGGTTGGTGTGCAAATAATATTTTTTGTTATAATATGATAAATCTTTGTAAAAAATTCAACATAATATTTACTCCTAATAGAATGCTATACGCTACTTAACTTACACAAGTTTTTAAGTTGCTAATTAATTTTTAATAATAATATGTATAAAAAATTGATAAATTAAAATATAAAATTGAAGCAATAATAAATTGTAGCCTTAAATTAAACTAATTATAACACAAATATAAATAAATTTGCAAACTAAATTTATTTTAAGTTTGTTTTTTGATTGTGTTTAATTTTAAAAATGAATAATTATCAATTTTATGATAAATACATTTTATTAATGGTTACCTATACAATTCTTTTTGAATTTTATCCGAACTTCAGTATACTTTACTATGACTTGTTTGTTGAAAATTTATTCAAACTAAAGTAAATATAACAAGATAAATCGTTTTTATAATCGTTTTCCAATGGAAAAACTATTATAATGTTAAAAACATAAACGTTTTGATATATTAAAAATAATTTTTAGTTTCACGCAAATATACACAATACACATATCAACATTAAACTAACCCGCTTAATTGGTGAGTTATCTACCATGGAAGACTTTAGACTATAGTTGTAAAAATTAAGTGTGGTCATGGAAAGTTATTCAACAATGATGTCCAGCCTGATAATAACAGGCACTTGACCTTCCAGGTATGCCAACAGTAGAAATATTTAAATCTTCTAAAATAAAGAAACAGAAAGAATGTAATACATTTAATATTCATTTAAAAGATAAAAAATATTTTTTCTTCAAAAGATTGTATATAATTATATTAATAAAGTTATCTTACATTTCTTGCGTTGTCTTATATGTTAACGTTATTGTATTATCTGAGTTACAAAATCTAATAATATTATTTCACAAACTATGATAAGTAATAGAATTATCATCACACTATTTTTTTTTAAATCAATGAAATAAAAAATCTTTCCGTGCATATCATATTTGGTAAACAAGGTACTGGTATCGAGATTTGTTATGAAGTTAAAAAAAAACTTCTAGTTAAGTGTCACTAATAGGAGGCGACTTCTTACTCCAAAAAAGTATGTACATTTTTCTTTTATTTTTACCATTATTTGTACTCATTGTGCTTGTAAGTACAGATTGTGTACAGCGTTATAATAATAATAATAATAAAAAAAATAAAGGTTTAAATATTTACTAAGAACTTTGTATTTAATGTTTAAATATTAGATATGAAAATTAAATTTCTAACTACAAAATAATTTGAAAATTTTGATATTTTTTAATTGTTAAATGAAAAGTAACTTATGAGGAACCTTGCATAAGCATTTCTACCCAACAAACTGTTGTTCATTAGGTGTAAGTAAATCTATATGGATGTGTTAAATTAGAATTCAATAATATATCATTGTTTATATCAGTAAGTATATTTTTTTATTTTATTTTCATTTTGATAAAGTTATTACTTCATTTATTTTATTTTTATTACTTTATTAGTATAGTAGGTTATTATAATTTTTCCTAAAAGCAATTCATTTATTATTCTATTAGCGAATTTAATTATTAAAATAATGTATATAATATATTCATATCATATTATATCATATATACCTTAAAATGTAATAACATTTTCTAGTAAATACTGTAAAATAGTAAAAATAGATAATAGTATCTTAAAATAGTTCAAAAATCTCATGAGAAATTTCGCATCAAATTTCTAAAACTTAGATATAAAAAGATAAGTCGTAATAAATTTCTAATTACAAAAGAATTTCTAAATTTTTGAGTTTTCAACTAATTTTATCAAAATTTTAAATTTAAAAAGTTATAGAAACTTTTAAATCGATATTTGTTGAAAAAAACTAATTTTTTTTTTTATTTAGAGAAAATATATTTTGAAAATTTTATCGTAAATAGAAAATGATAATATTGACATTTGGTTCCTTGTTTTCAAACAACACTAAAAAAACTTAATTGATTCTGTCGAAAATTTTGTTTATTTTTTGCTATTATTTAAAAAAAAATACTGAACATTTTTAAATTTGACTTTTCTATTGTAAAAATAGATCCTTTTTACTATTTAAAACTACTTTCAAAGTAGAAAATTGAATCATTTTATATCGACTTTTTATTGTGTATACAGAAATTAAAAAAAAAATTAAAATAAAAAAATTTATTGTAAAATCAATACATTAAATTTATGACCCAGAACTTAAAACTCAATAAAATTTAAAAATATCTATAAATAGTTTAAAAATAGGATAAACATTTTGAAAAAAAATTTTATGAATAATTTCTACCACGCGTAGAAAATTATAAAATATATACTTGGGTAAATTTCAAGTTTCTATAATAATTTGTTTTGAATTTTAACAAAATAAAAAAAGTAATTTTTTGAAAAAAATGTTTGTTTTTTCCTTAGTTTTTTTTTTTTGTTGTTTTTACTACTAATTTTAATTTTGATATTCTAATAAAATTTCATATTTGTTACAAAAAATTACCCATCCATCCTGTTAAAAATCAAATCGCTTGCATTGTTCAAAAAGTTAATGATAAAAAAAAAAAAACAAACATACATATCATGATAAAATCAATTTTCGCTTAGAATATAGTTTATTATTAGACATTAGTATTATTGGCTGTCAGATCTTCGTTAGGAATCGTCTTTCGTACATAATGATTTATCATTGAATATAAATTTAATACATAAATTTGGATTCTAAAGCTACAGAACCACGGTTACCTACTTTCCTCATTTTTTTAAAGAATTTTTATATTTTTAATATTATTTGAAGATATGGATTATTAAAGTTTGTATGAAAAGAGTTTTAAGATTTATATAAAAACAAGCACTTATAGGTAATAGACACACACACACACACACACACACACACACACACACACACACACACACACACACACACACAAGATAGGCGATATCTCTATTATACCTATTTTCTTACTAATATTTAAGATTTAAATTGTCGTCGCCACTATTATGTGTGTATAAAATCGTGGTAAGTTTACGTTTACAAACGGTGACGTCACTGTTACTTTGGTTGTTATTGTTACTATTCAGGCATACTATGATATATATATAAACCATAAACAGCGTAAATGAAGGATCACTCTATTTCATTACTATTGTGACTGGGAAATCGTGCTTAATGCAATTCAGAGTTGCTCGCGTGACAGCAGTGTGTCAGGAAATCGATAACGTGGCACAGAATAATTTTATATCCTATTTCTATTTATTTTCGTGTTTAAATAGACCAAAATTAAAATATCTAATATAAATTGACAACTATTTAAAAATCAAAATATAAATGTTACGGAAAACACACCGTAGAAGATTACAATTTAACCATCCCACTAAAAGCTCTTTTAATGGATTACCTATTAATAATAAGTATTGAAGTGTAATATGATAATGTTATTTGTAACAATACTCAGTTGATATCGATGATGAACAAAAAAAATTCTGTATTTATGTATTGATTAACAATAATATATTTTGATAAATATAAGCTATTAATATTATATTGAATAAATATTTTAATAATAATAGTAATGAATTGGCATAGTTTGGTGAAGTATGTTAGATACCAAAATTGAGAGATAAAGGTAAAGCTGTCGTAATAAATTAAAATTAAACACTCATCGATATAAATGGTGGTGAATTTTTTTGTTATTTAAAGTGATATTTTTTTGGTAAAATATTACGGTATAATCAGAAAACTTTTTACTTTTTAAATAGTTCTTTCAATAATGTTTTTCATTTTAGAGTAGGCAGTAACTAATTAATATCTTAATGTTGTAGTTTTAAATAATGAAATTATTTTTATGCACTCAATATTTTCTGTAGGAGTTATCTTGAATTAATACAATTTTTAAGCTACGTTTTATGATGAATATTTTAATATTTCTTTAACTTTATTTCTCTTGAATTTAAACTGCTGTTTACATTTTATATATTTATATATTTATATATTAAATTGTTTAATCTTTTGAAATGAAGCGAATGTTTAATTGTTATGTTGCAGTTCGCATATCGTAGTAGTAGGTAAATATTTCATTTAATTCTAAATATGCATTAAGCTTTACTCTTTGGTATAATTATTATAAAAATTAAATACAGTATTAAGTGTTTGAAAACGTTAAAATTAAATATTTATAACTTTTAATATTAAATATATACTTGAATTTTTATATTGGCTAATTCTGATTAAAGAATATTATGTGCCGTAGAGATGGTAAAAAAAAAAAATTGTATTTTTTGATATTAATTGGAAATGAGTAATTAGATAAATATATTCTAGATTTTATTAAAATGCTTTACTTCGTTAAGATTGTTTTATTATTTTATTTTTGTAATAAAAATCCAATAATTACAAAATGTATAAGTCCAAAGAAAATACATTTTTTTTTATTATTTATAAACTATTTATAAAGTTTATCATTCATGAAAATAATTTAATAATTGTTTTTAAATCTAAACAGATTAAACTAAAATTAGTGAAATTGTTATGTTCTTTAGTCTCATTTTGCTAATTAAAAATTAAGTAAGATTTTTTATTAAATTAATGAGTGATAGTAACATCTAACAGCTGACAATAAATCATTAGTTGTTACTAATAAGTAGCAGGCTATAATAATAAATCGTATAATTCAGAGTTGAGATGTTTAAAACATTTAAATTAATCCAATGGTATTTTATTTAAAATAAATGATTTAAATAACATAATAAAAAATTGTGAATAAAAAAAAAAAACGAAATTGTCGTGGCTTATTTGGTACCAAATAATACTTATTTTTTATTTAAAATAATAAAAAATAATCAAATTTGTAAAACTTAATTTTGAATACCAAATATTTATGTTTTATTTTTAACTTTTTATTATAATTTATAATTAATATTTTGTTTTTTGACTTAAAAACAAAAAAAAAAAATATCATTGAATTTTGATAGTCTTAAATGCTATGATTTTTTGATTTTTAATAATATTATAATAAATATAGACATGATCACATACAAGTATATAGTCTAATTTTATTAATTTATTATAATTTATGAGTATTTGTATTATCTTATGTTTCATATTATCATTACAGACATGTTTATCTAAAAAAAAGAAGCTCAGTAGTTAAGTTTATATTTCATATTTTACACAAAAAAAATAGTTCATTATATTATTATTACGTGTTACTTTATTATATAATAATTGATATTTGTATCTGTGTTTTTATTTAAATGATATTTTAGATTTAGGAATTAGGTTAAATATATTAATTCAATTTAGAAATTAAACACATAACTTATTCTTATACAGCAAAAAATATAATTTTACGAATAGAAAAACCAATTATAGTGATTTAAATCTATGATATACATATTCTTTTGTTTAAAAATACTTGTAAATTAATTTAATTTGTAGTAGTAAGTTATAAGTGTATCATAGTTTATACTATAAATATTTTGAATTTGATGTTGGATAAATTGGATTGAGTAGATAATTCAAAAATTAAAAGAGTAATTAATAGAATTAAATATTTGTAGTAGAAAACTAAAATATTTAGAGTAATATTTATGTTATATGAAGAAGCTATAACAATTTTTCTATAGTCTATACACGGTTTATTAGCGGGAAACTTAATTTCTAATTATTACTATTTTTAGAAAAATATTAGAAATTACATTTTAGAATCATAAGATGTGTAATGTGTATCATTGCGTTAAAAATGGTAGTATTGTCTCCAACTTAAACTGTCTGTATCAATGATATCGGTAAATATTTTGTTTGAAAAGTTTGTTACATTTTTATGAATATTAGTAGTGGAAAATATTTTCTTTTTTCAATGTGTGATAGAGTAAATTAACTTCTGACTGTATATTTTATATTTAATTTAATTGTCATAATTTGCATTAATATACTGTATAGTTGGACTGCTTAGATTCAGAATGAATAGGTAAATGGTTTAAAAATATTTTAATTTCATTGCATTTGTATTTTTAGATGTTAATCTAACTAATCAAAGAAAAAATCGTTCACAGCTTTATGATTGCAATAATTGTGGTTTATTATTTTTGTTCGTATTATTAATGACTTTGTTTTTAACTATCTTGTTTATGGTATAATGCAGAAAATATTAGAAGTATTGTTAACTGGTATAACTGTTATATCTTATTGAGTACAAATGTTATCTATAAGACGTTGACTTGATTATTGATACACGATAATAACTACAATGACTAGAGTCTATAATCAGTTATATATTAGAAATAATACAGTTTATAGAATTAATTTTCTTTAAAAATATCAATGATAAGTATGTAACAAAAACTGGATAGTTTTGTTTGCAGACTAAGATTTTATATCGATTGATGCCAGTATGAAAAAAAAAAATTATTAAGATGAATGGCACTTAAAGAAAATATTGTTTTGAAATTTAATTTAAAATATAGGCTGTCTTGTATATATATATGTTACGGTGAATGATGTAAACGTGGTAAAAAACGTCATTCCCCGGTAAATGACATCATTTACCTAAAATTTGGTAAACGTTGTAAATGCAGACATTCCCCGGTTAATGTCGTAAATTACCAGTTTAATTGGAGAATGATGTTTAATACTTTTTTGTCGATGTGAACGATCAGTGATAAGCGTGTAGGTACCGAGTAATCTTCATTAGTTAAAAATATCATGCAGAAGTAGATAGATAAACGAAAATCCCAACTAGCAATAACGTCGATAACCCGAGTAATAATATGAGATAATCTTTTAGTTTATTAGGTAGTATCGACGGGCATATTATAACAAGTTGTATTTAATACGAATGTGTGTTTTATAATATTATTTGTAAAAATTTGTGTACTAGTTGTGGTACTAAAAAGTGTGCTTCAATGCAGCGGAAATGTTGTGCAGTTCAAAATATCATGGTAACCAAAATTATACAAATAAATAATTTGTAATATGCACGTATTTTATTATTTTTAGTTAACCTATTATCCCATTCAAATAAATGCCTAAAATAAAAAAATGAAACATCCACCAACAATAAATTATTATTATAAATAGTACCTATACTAAAAAAATTAGTGTATTATTTGAGATTTATCATCATTTACCAATAGTTTTGGTTAATGACATCAATGACCGGTGAAAGATGTATATTTGAATTTAAAATCTGGTTTTTTACATCATTTACCTACATAATTGAATCATTTTGGTAAAAGACGTCATTCACCGGAAAATGACGACATTCACCAATATTCATCTTTCACCGTAACATATATATATATCTCATAAATATTAATACAATTATTTTAAATCAACAATTAGGTAATACAACTGATCTAAAACTCAAGGGTCATTTAGTTGCACCACTGGATTTTAAGATTTTCGTGAATGTTGTGTTTTTAAAGTGCTATAATTTTAACATATATAATGCATAGTTAACATAATATTTAATTATTGTAGTAATTGTATTCGACATTTAGTCATTTATCTAGCCAACCCATACGAAATATATTTATCATACAATCAATATTTAATAGCTTTGACATTTCAATACACATGCATTTTCTCTACACAATTATTACGCTACGGAATGGTATAATTTCTGTTATTTGTAACGTGTATACTATATACAATACGCTACAAATAGTATAAATACATACACGGACGCATCGATTTATAGATATATACTTATGACGGAAGAGCATTAAACACATACATAGCCAAAAAAAATACATACGAAATATTTGTATGTGTAGAAGTAAAATATGTATATATGAAAACCTATTCATAATACGCGTATTGTGTGTGATAAAAATTTCAAAGAATACTTTTTGAATAATCATTTAGCAATAATAAATTACATAATAGTGAAATTCGATCTGCATATGTGATTTAATAATCTGAATTATAATAATGTTGACAAATGATTAAAAGTAAAATTATATTATTGTTTGCAATAAGTTTAGTTAATCAATAGCAGTATTTAATAATTTATACATAGGTTCATGATTTTTTTTAAATGAAATTAAAAAAAATCTTAATTTTTTAAATCCAACAAAAATAACGTAGAATTTCATTTAGTCTTTTAGAATATATTAAAATTATGGTTAAATACTATTACAACAAAGAAAATGTTTAATGAAATATTCATTATTATTAATTAGTGCGAATCACAATATAGAAAAAAATTCAATATTTTCTAATATTAAAATAATTGTTTGACGTATATAAAAAAAGAGATTAATAATAATTTTGTAATCATAAAAGGTTATTTGAACAAATAATGGATAGACAATGTTTAACAGTATGTAATGTTATTCTAAACCTTTATAATGATAAAAATATATTTTAATCTGGTTTAAGTATAATATTATTCAATAGGAGCTTTTGGTATTTTGTTATCCAAATAAGTAGAAAATGTAAATTGATTCTTATAGTACATATATTTTAATTTAAGTGAAGTCATCTCGCTGTAGTGGCCTTTAAGTATAGTTTATCACTAAGTTCACTGAAATGATATTAAATCATTGAATACGAAAAATTTTTCAGTGAGACGGTATGTTAGATTCTATTTTTAAAGATACTATATTAATATCTAATAATTACTTACTAGCATTTCATAATTTTGAAAAAATACCTGGCCACATGACCATATTAAGTTTAAGTAAAATATTAAAATATAAACCTTATATATTCTATTATATATAAAATCATTCTATATTATTTAGTATTTCAATACTTATTATTTCTTTATTACTATTTTTGGTACACCAATTATAATAATTTAGAAAAATTCTTTTTAATTTTCAATTGAAATACTGTTCATCAGATGGACGTTAGTTCCGACGACTCAACCAATCGCAACAATAATCCCGGAAGGTTTATATACTATATAATAAAAAACAAAGCAATTACAAAAAAATGCTCATTTAAACAATTTACAGTTATGTTAGTAAAATAAAACAATAAGTACGTGAATAAATTATAAAAAATAGCATACTAATTTCCTATTAAAATAGTTTTTTTTATTAACAATCTATATTAAGTAATAAAATTAGTAAATTTGATCAAAAGAGAAAAAAATGATACGAGATTATAGAGAAAATATCTATTTATATTACTATATAAAAATATATTAAACAAAAGTAATTATATCATTACAATAAATTATCTAAAATTTAAGTTCGAAATTGTTTTTTTTTTTTAATTGAGTATATGTAATAATTAAGTTAAAAGATTTCTAGACCATTTTCTTTTCAGTCGACGAGTTGTATCGAGTAGGTTTAGAGATGATAAATTTAATATGAGAGGATTTGAATGATTACGTAGTTTATTATGGAATCACTTTGTAGAATTTAGATGGTTGATTATGGAAGATTTGATTATTAACATACCATGGAGTATTGGTTATTGTTTTGAGGGATATTAATTGAAAGGATTATAAGATTTTCATATTTGAGTTTTCAGATGCTTCCCAAAATTGGATTCCATAAGTGACCAAAGGTAGGAATATGACGATTTACGAACGTTGAAAGTTGTACGTACTAAATTGTAAATACTAGTACTAGCAAACAAAACTTGTCGACTAAACATTGACACATGGTGAATGTAAACAAAGTCAACAAAAAGCCAACGGTCCTTAGAATTTTCTGTGGAAGAGTTGGAAAAGAGGGTCGAGCATCAACTCAGTATGGCCAACTGTTGGTTATTAATTACTGTTTGGTGCTAATATTCCGGTAAGGACTATATTAAATCACTAACCTACCTTTCAAGTTCCAAGTTATTCTTCTAAAATACAAAATAATTATTTTAAATAAAATAATAAAGATAAATTTTAAAACTTTCTTATTTACTAAATACTAGGAAACTATTGTTTATAACCTTTATTATAAAAACCAACAAAATTTATTAACTTCCAAAATACTATAGACTGATATCATTTCTTTTGTCTCTATTAAAATTCTACAAGCAGACCACTATAACTACTCTAACTACTCTAACTAAATAAACTCATTGAAAAAATTTGCGTCAATCTCAGCCAGTGCATACAAACAGCAGTTGTATTCTTTAATTGTGAGAAGGCTTTTGCAGGTGTGTACGTATTATGATTGTGTGTGGTATGATGGCTTTACTTCGAAAAATAAATTATGGTTGTATGGACATCCCTATAGAAATCATATAAATAACAAAGTCCCTTCTTCCTTAAGCGAACATTTTGTGTAAAAAAAAGGTAACAAAAGTTCATTAGTTAAGGTTTACAGTAGCTCACGAGTTGTGCACACTCCAAAAGCTCGTGTCTTTCTCTCATACTATTGAACATTTACACTAATCATAATATGTCTAATGTCCATTCAAAAGCTTACATTCCATTATTTGTGGTCGATATATACCGTGCTCTATTGTTTAAATCTATTAATTGTGAATTATTTTTATTCAGCTTTATTGTTAGATACATTTAGTTTTTGAGCAGTTTGAAAATTATTTATTTTTGAATTTAAGCAAAATTAATAAATTGATAGTTAATATTTTGAAGAGAATTTTATACTTTTGACCTTAGCAATATATTTTGATATAAGGAATTATTTTGAGTTGAATATTGAAGCAATTTTACTGCTAGATAGGGGGGGGGGGGGAAGAAAAAATGCATATACGCATACAAAAAAAAAAAAAACAGAATTTTAAAAACCGATACATTTCTTGGTCCACTCAAGATCAAATATTAAATATTAATCAAAATTATAAATAAATAAATAGGTAAGTCGTTGTAAAAGTATGCTCATTCTCATTTCTTATTTCTATATCTAAATAAATATCTATAAATTTTAAGTTTAGAACAAAAATTCTATAACGTTTCAAGAATTATATCGTTTTACAAAACGTCAAATTGATTGTAATCGTATACGCAGTGGTGGATTTAGGATTTTTTTTTTGAGGTGGGGCAAAATTTTTTATATTAATTTTGTAAACACCATATTATATTTATATAGCATTTTTTGATATTTACGAATTAACAAATTTGATTTTTCTTCAACTGCCAAATCAATATCAAAATCATTAATGTAAATTATAAATTACTTCGAATGAATTTGAAATAATAATAGCATATATAACGATATATTTTTGTTTTCTAAATTAATATTAATAGAAACATCAATATTATTAGTACTAGTAGAAGGAGTATTAATATTATTATTAACTTTAGTTTTTTTTTAAAAAAAAGATGTTAAATAATCAGTTTGGCGTCTTTGTGACATTATGGTTAAATTGTTATTAAATAATGATGTTTAACGATACCACGATGCACAATACATAACTCACATGACTAAGTTATACTCAGTGTAATAAATGCATTTATATTTTAAAATATTTCATTAAATAGTAAAAGTTATTGAAAAATAAACTAGGATAAGATTATAATCAAGTATCAGCATTTTCGTATTAATTGGTCTAAATGCGATTCGTATGAGTATTTTTAATCATTTTTAACTCATATTATTACAACTACGATAATATAATATAACTGTCAAAAAGGGGGTGAGCTTTTTTGTCTCCTTTAATTTGCCACTGGGTATACGTATTACATTGGTTTTTGTAATACATATTTAAGTATAGGTATTACGAGTACTTAAAAGCTTAAACTATTTGTGACTAAACAAAATGTGTAATGAAATTTGGTATTACTAGTTCTGGACTGAGAATGTTAATATTCAGATGAATATCTATGAGTGAAAAATATAAAATGTATCGTGTATACATATACATTTCTTTTGAAAATAAATTAACTATTAAAAGGTATTTTTTTTTTAAACTTACGATTATTATTCAAAAATATAATATATTTTAATTTATGCAATATAAATCATTTACCATATTAAGTTCAAATTAATTTAACAAACGCGAACGCATAAAGTTTGAATATTTATTGGTCGAAATGTAGACAAACCTAATGTTCTGTGGTTTGTGACTAAATCGGATTAAAAAAAAAAAAAAAATAATACGCATTATATCCTAATATTATACATATGTGAATAACATTTAAATCCGTGTAATACTGTATATTATTAATTTTGAAGAAAACGCTGTGGATTTGTTGAGTTTTAATTTTACCTCTAAAACTAATAATGAAAACCAAATATAATATAACAACTGGTCATATTAAATTATATTTATTGTCCTATATTCATATGTATATCTACTTTATATATATTACGAGAGGTCGGCGTTCTAGTGAACTTTTAAAAATATCACGAGTTGCTTTCGACACAATAAATACTTTCTCCTCCCTGAATTGTATATTTATATTCAATTTATATTATTTATTTTGTTTCCACTCGTATTCGATCATTATAAACAGGCCTGTGTTTAGACTTTGTCATTCACTTATTTTTTATAAAAATAAATATATATTTAAAAAACTATTGATGTTTATTCAAATATATACCTATTAACTTCTCAAAAAAATAAATATAGCTTGTTTTATCTTATTTTTTTTTTATTTAAGGTAAAAATATTAAATTTTCTGAGTTAATTAATATTTGTTATTTATTTAAAATTCAGATATATAATTTAATGTACATGTTTATTTAAAGAAAGTAAAAACAAAATCAAAAAAATCAAATAAAAAACTCGTTTTATGCACGATAAAAAAAAATTAATTTCTTGTCCACGGGCTGGACACAATTCGTGCTCGAGCCACTATTTGATGATCCCTGCATTAGATTATTGCCTTCTCTCCCTAGGTTTGGCATTAAGTACAAGGTATTCTTCAGCTTACTTAGACCTCGGTTTTTTTTTTTTATACTTTTATATATACGAATATCGATTCGACGGGGTAGCATGCACATAGGTACAATGCATTATAATTTAATACATAAAGTGTTAAATGAAGTTAGGCGAGAGCTTATTTATAACAAGTACTGTACGTAAGGTGTAATATTTTTTTTGTTTTTGTTTTTTTTTCTTTCGGAAAGGCTAATTTTCGTGTGGTTTTTGTCAGGAAAGGAAGGGGCGGGGACGCACACTATTGCCAATCCCCCTGTGCCTCCCTGCAACCAACTTTATTCGCGTGCGGTGACGTCGTCGTTCAAGTAGGTAATGTTCGGAGTTCGGGACATTCAGTTCACCATCGACTGTCTACCGCGACACTCGCGCCACGAATTTCCCACAAAATTCAGTCGTAAATACACCAAAAATATTTTTATTTTTTTTGTGTTATACATTTTTCAACAATTTCGACGTGTCTACTACAAAGTCATCGATATTTGTGAATCAAGGTAATAATAAATATCAAATAGAACTATGTAGTAGAAAAGTTAAATGTAAAAATTAGTTTTATTATTATTATTTTTAACTAGATTATTAATATGTTTTTTATTTCTAAAACTCACACTTTATTTGGTTATGAGCTGTGGACGATTTTTATAAGACAAATGGCAGATAATACTATTAATATAATAAATAAACAAATAAACAAGACAGAATTAAATTACAATATAGTTCTACAGGTGTTTTGAACTATATTATAAATAGTAGTAGACCTTATATTATAATTATACATTTTGAACAAAATTTTACATTGATACATTTTATGATACATGACTAATAAAATACGTTTTTGAATTAAACTGAGTTTATACGTTATAGTTATACAAAGCTTCATAATTAATAACTTTGTAATATTAAATAGAAATAAACTAAAACTTTAAGTTATACAATTCAAGTGTATTTATAATTTTTAAATTATTAAAACTTAATAAATTGATAATATTGTATTGTTTTTTTTAATAACAAAAAATAATAATCCATTGCTATATTATTAAGTTTTATAGAAGTTATTAAAATTAAATAAACTAAGGTTAAGGTTAAGCAGAAGAATATTCATGTGCATAGTTGGGAGAGTTACAGCGTCTGAGCCTTCCTCAAAAAAATAGTCTGAGGTAATTTAGAATTTTTTTTATTATGTCAGGTATTAAATTTTTTCGATTTTGAGCAGAGCTATGAATATATATTGGTTTTACGATTTATTTATTTTTTGTTTTATTGTAGATGCTTATGATTGGTAAAATAATGAAGATCTTAAATTTTGAGGATGATTTTTTTAAATTAATACTTAAAAAGGTCAAAGTTTAAAATTTCCATATTTTTCAAAATATTTGGTAAAAACAAAAAAAAAAAAAAAAATTCTAAAGAATTCTTTTAAATTTTTTGGTGTGACTTAAAAATAAATTATCGTGAATACTTGAAATGTTGGCTAAATATTTACGTAAATAGTTATATCAGAATTTTTTATAACATGATAACAATTTAAATTTTTTTTAGTTTTTTCTTCAAAAATCAATGAGCTTGAATGGTTAGAAAATAATATATAATGTTTCTCACAAGTTCTTTGTTTACCGATTCAAATATATTGAAAATATATAGACACATCATTTTTTTTTTAAATTGTTAAATGTTAAAATTTTGACAAATTTTGTTAAAAACACGAAAATTTGCAAAATATTTTATAGCTAAAAATTCATTATATTTTTAATATTCATACCTATTTTTTTAAAACTAATAGAAGGTACCTTATAAGTTGTTATTATTAAATTTATAGAAAAAAAAATTGAATTTATTACCATAAAAGTTTGAGTACGTGTTGTAATAAATTTTATATTATAATTATTAATCACTTATTAACATATACAAAATTTATTTTTTCAAAAATCGATTTTTAAACTTTTTTTACGATGCCCTTGTGTATATTATGTTGTAGGTACTATATTATTTAGATTTACGTATAATTTTTTGAAATACTGTTGTATTAAATATTTTTTCCCGAAATAACCTAGATTCACTATAGTTAAGAAAATATACTTATTAGCTGAAAATTTACAACTGATCATATTCATTTCATTTATTTCTGACTAAAACAAGTTCTTGCCTGTATAAATGTAAAGATGTTTCATTCGATATAAAATAAAGTTAATGATATGTGAATAATAAAAATAGAATTTAGTATAAGAATAATATAAATTAAATACTATTTATTTTACAAGAAATACTAAACATAATTTAGGTAGTGATAATAATTTTAGTAAATTTGATTGTTAAATATTGACATTTACAATATATTTTATAGGTAAATAATAAAATATTGGATTTTAAATTAAATATTTATTTTGCATTATTTGTTTTATAGAGCATACATAATATAGTATATTAAAATACATTAAAAAAAATAAATTTTTGCTTTTAATTAAAAATTATTATTATTAGGTGGATATCATAGACTAATAATTATTAAATATATTGAAAATCTGATAAAATAATACGTACAAAAAGTTTATTTAATTTACATAATATTATTTACTATGAAATAATAAAAAAATGTGTTTACTTTCTTTATGATGGCGAATAAAAAACTAAATTATTTTTAAATTTAAATTAAGTAACCTTTTTAAAAAACTGAGACCCATAAATAAATTAAAATAATTCAAAATTGTTAAATATCTTCATGCTTAATTGTAGTAATTAAACAGAAAACAAAATTAATTATTTCATTATTTTTTCAATGAATCTATAAATATTGTCACGAATATATATTTTTTTTAAAACGGAAGAAATAAAATCGAATTATCAATACATTTAATGATACATTTTAGCTTTAGAAATAATTAGGCGTTGGAGTTTACCATTAATGTAAAATGTACAATTGTTTAAAGCAATACAGGTACGTTAAAACAATAAAATTGTTATTAAGAAGTTTAAAATATTAAAATCGGTTTAAAATGTAAAGAGCTTTATCTGTATTTCACAAGAAGGTACTTAAGTAAATAACAGCTTGATGTTGTTGAAGCATTTGCTTTGAATGAAAGTTTTGTAAATTTTATTTTACCAACGTTTATTTCTACAGGAAGCATAACTTTTCTTTTGTACCTAATGGATGTTGAGTTATAATAGTTCAAAATTAATGCATACAGCAAAAGAATTTGAAAAAAATAGGTTTTTAGGGCTTTTAGTTTATACTAAAAAATCACGCAATATAACATTAATACAAATTATATTATATTAAATTATAACTAAATTAATATGAAATATTTTTTTAGTGTATAATTTGATTATACACATCTTAGAAATTAGAGTTTTAAACTTAATCACGTTTAGAGTTTTCGACATTTTAAGTTAGAAAAAGAAGAGGATTCTTTAAATTGGATATACATTTTATGAATTTTTGTTTTTTGACGTTTAAAAGTATATAGATAGATGTTTTTTTTTTCATGAAAAATTTGTTGGTATAATGGATATTTAAATTGATTTTTTTTTTTGCTAGAAAAAAAAGAATGTAGTTATTGAAAAACCATAAGTTTTTTTTTTAATTTAAAAGGATAAGTAGACGACATTTATACACATAACTGAGTTAAATTAATTTATTATTTTTACTACAATATTCTTATAAAACGATTTTGTCTTTTAAAAGAATGATATAAATTGTTTATCTTTTAAAAATATCAATCAGCTATTGAAAAATAATGGTTGAGCCAATTTATAAAATATTTGTTATTGAAATTATAGATAATAATGAAATTTTACTGATAATTAATAAGCTCTTATTTTTTCTCCTAAGGTGAAATTATGTTTAGTAAGATTATTAATAATGTAAAAAGTATTAATTTACGTCCTTACTTTACAATAGGACCGTTTTAAGGATTAAAAGGATATAACATAGTATAAAAGCTTGGTGTTTTTACGTTTGACCTGTACAATAATGACTAATAATTTACGACTACTTATACGTTTAGTATTGGTTATTATCCGTCAGCCATAACCGTTTTACATTTTATTATAAACAATCAAATATAAAAATAAAATTATTTATTATTAGTGTTGGACAATAATCTAAAATTAGAAATTTATCGTAGCGTTTTAATTGAATAACTAGATGCCCAATTTGTATAAAAACAACAATAAAGATCTTTGTGATATTACATCTCTAACGTGGCATAATGAATTAATAAATTACGAGAATCATTTTATAAAATAGCAATTACAGTATGAATATACAGAATTAATAAAATTTAAGCTCATCGCTAGCTTTTTATATCATTATGACAATATTTTTCATTATAACTCATGATATTTTATTTCATATTTAAACTAGATAATTCAAAATGTAATCTTTATTGATAAAAACTATTTAAATAATGTATTCACTTGAACACTGATATATTATTAATAGATATACGACTACATTTTTCTCCACATAAATATATCTATATTATAAAATAATAATTTAGTGTGTATAATTTTTAATTTTTAAGTATTAATTTATAATTTTTATTACGTTGATGCCTTAAGTTATTTTAGTAATCATTAAGAAAATTAATGGAAATACAAAATTTATTGTAACATTAAAATATGTAAAGGTACAGTATTAACAGTATTAACAACAAACACAAAGGAAGATTGGCAAATTATTATTTGAAGTATAAAGTTAATGATTGAATTAAATCAAGTGTAAATTAATTTTAATCTATTAAAACATGATATGCAATTTAAATTAAGAACTATTAGGTTAAGCACAGAAAGTTAAAACTCTAGTAAGTACCATAGGTTATAAAAATATATTTTAAATTTGTATGATAATATTTTATATAAGTATAATAATTTGAGTGTAATATTTACTATTTAGTATTAAATATTAATAACTATTGTGTATTATTTAGGTATTACTTAAATTTGTTGTTTTATTTGATTTAATTTAATAAAGTATAGAAATTATAAGACTGTAAAAGAAAAATATTTTGAACACCAGTAATAATAGTAAGTGAAATTTTAAAACGATTCAAGATTGAAATCATTTAAATAATTTAAGTATGATTTTGTAAAAACTATTTAAATTTAGTTTATTTACAAAAGTATAGTTGTATAGTTTATTGTTCGTTTATCATTCTTGAAATAATATTTTTAAGTACCTGTAAAAACGTAAAAAATATACATTTTTTATTTCATTTTTCTAAATTACTCCAAAAAAATTCAAGATATCTATCGTTTATAATGTACTTTAACAATTTTTCTTTTTTTATATTGTCTTAGATATACTTCTTTTATATTGATATTTTACTTGTTTTTATTTGCTCTTCTTTTGGGACTTAGAGACCGATTTCACATGAATAAATATTAAGTTACATACTGTTTACAATTTAGAACCACTTTTACTTCAAACGTTTTTCTTTTCAATTTTTTTTTCATACGTCCCACTAGTCATTGAATTTTTATCAAGTTCAATTGTATTACACATTTATTTGAGCTGACTATCGTAATAAATGATTTATGTATATGCAAGTTACAGAATTAAAAGTCATTAAGTATAAAATGTTTGATTCAATACATTGAATAAAAGGAAATAATATAATTAGTACAATTTTAAAAATACGTATTATAATAATAATAATAATAATAATAATAATAAAAAAGACATACATAAAATCATTACACTCTATGAATTCCACATGAGTATATAATATTAATACAGAAATCTGTTTTTAGATTTTAATTTGATCTACGGTACATATTATCGTGTAGTATACAAATCTATGAAATCACATAATATTTAAAAAATTAAAAGTATTATGTCCATTATAGAAATAAGCAGTTTATGATGTTTATTTTAACTTCTACACTCATACCAAGGAGAGATGTAAAAACTTTTGAATTTTAAATTACTAATTCCATTATACTAAGAGTATTGTCTAAAAATTCAAATTGAAAAATTAAGAATTTATAAAGCTATTTACGTATATATTTTTATAAACTTTTACGTGTGTTACAACTTTATCATTGAATTACTTATTTTAACTTTTGGGAATGAATTTTTCTTAAAAAACCTATAAATAATAATTATTAGTTTTTTTTACTAAGAATAAAAATGTTCATAGATAAAACTTGAATTGAAACCATAAAGTATAAAAAAATCGGGGAAATCACTTTGCTATGTAAAACAGTGGTGATCAATTATGTCTTACTAAAGTATTAAAATTAAATTAAAGTTGAAAAAAATTTGAATTAGATTCATTAAAAATTTAACGTTTCTTAAATTTAATATAAATGAATAGGTACTTCCCATTTCTTATTACAAATTACGTTGCTAATTAGAAGTGATCTTGTGTCATAGCCTTATTGTTGTACGTCAAATAATTATAAATACATCGTATTTATTGTTTTGCATAAACATTTAGTCATTATTCATCACTATTTTCCAAATGTCAATTTTTTTGTTTTTTGTTATTATGTTATGTGATTGCAGTTCATAATGTTTAAAAAAAAAAAAAATCAGAAAATCGACTCCGAATATTGTATTTTTTAAAAATCAACGAGAAAAATATTACTTGGCCTGCCAAATTTTTTTTGTATAACTTTCAGTAAAAAAAGTTTGGTCACCACTGGTATAAAACATTTTAATTGCAACTTTAAACTTATCATTTGAATAGGTTACTGTAATCTATTACAGTAATATTTACATTTGAATAATTGAAAATAAAAATTAATACTGAGCGGAGATTTTGTGTTCAGCCTAAAAATATTTTATAATGTATTTATATTAATATTATTAGTAATATCTAATTAACACACACAAAAAAATAAAAAAATCACGCATATTATTGTAAAACCAATATATTTATTCTTCCACTTAGAATCTAAAATTTATTGTGGAAAATTACATTTATATTTTATATTCTCAAAAATTTAATTATACAAATTTGAAAACTATATTAAAAATACATTTAAAGTTTGTTTTTAGTTTATAGTTTATTTATGTATAAAGATAAAAAAAAAAATATAAATTTAATTAGTTAACCCTATAAATAACTATAACGTCACATGTTTGATGATAATTTTATTTTATTATTACTTGAAACAAAATCGTTTAAATTATATAATAATAATAATAATCTATATTTATTTAGCAGCATTGGTTTTTAAAAAAATGGCACTAAGAAGAATATAATTATAATAGAAATGAATTAATTAATATACATGTTATTATATCTCATACTTTTGATAAAATTATTTTTACATAACTAGTTCAATAATTATCTCTTTATAAATAACTTAAAAATTATAAATTTGTGATAGTTTTTGACTAGGGATATTTTGTATAATTCCAAGCTAGTTACCAGATAGCTGTCATGTTTTGACGTGTTTATTTTTGGAAATATTAGATTTTTAGATCTTATGTTATGGCAACGAATGATTATGTGAATTGAATTATTTTGTGATAACTGATAAGTAAAATTAATTTATTTTATAGTATAAATTATTTATGGATATACAAATAATTTCATTTTCTTAACTATTTTATAACAAGAAAACAAACATAACGTATTTATTAACATATATTATTGAGTGGAATTTTAAAGTGGACAAGGGTTGTATTAAGCTAATAAATGAAAATAATTTGAATTAAGTTTAGAAGAATTTATTCAAATTAATACATTTGTTAAAGAATTAAACTTTTTATATATATGATAATATTGAAACATAAATAAATTAAAGAACTAACATTTTTTTAAATTTTTTGTTTTTTTGCTAAGTGAATATTTTAAATAAAATCTTTTACTGAAGGAATTGTGTATTTCTAAACAATGAAATTAATTTCGTTGAAATTAACTGTTTTAAAACACTGGGTAAATGATTGTATTTTTTTTTCTATCATGGTGCTTAGTTCAACAAAGAAGTGTGAATTTGATTTATTATACTTTCCAAACTTCTTCAAAAGAACTGTTATTAGTACCTTATTTTTAGTTACCAGTGGTTAACTTTATATACATCAGTGTGTATCACTGTAATGTGTACTGTGTACGTATTATGTAAAACTAGATTTTAATATTTTATTTATGACTTCCGATTCAAGTTTTTAAAGATATAGAATAACAAAATATATATGTACACGTATAAAAATCCATACATACCATACGTTTGTAAAATAGTAAATAGCACAACATTATTATGGTTTTAATGATTAATATAAATGTAGTTATGTACTTTATTTATTGCATTGATTAATTCATATTTCAAATATATTTTTAAATTTTGACATTTTGATATTACCAAATTTCCTAAAAATGTAGTAAATATTTTTACATGATACACACACACACGCGCGTGTGCTTAAATAATTTGACAACCCATTTGTTACTTTTAATACTACCACCGTGTTTGGTTTTTAACTTGTATTGAAGATAGTGTAAGGTTTAATTTCATATCAGCCTGTAGAAATAATTGTGTATAATAGACCCATTAAAACGTGAAATAAAAAATATCATTCGAAATAAAATAATAATAATTGTAGTTATATACAGTATACGTATACGACAAAAACTAAACACTAAAATTACTGACTTATTGATGAAAGTTTTACGCTAAATTTTACTCCTCTATTCATAAATATTATAAATTTCATATTGGATTCAATGAAAAATATTCAAGTTATCATTATTATTTAACGTGTTACCGAAATGAACTAACGATGTATGTTAACAGTAATTGACGATTGTAAGGTTTTTGTCATATTATTGGCATTAAACAACGTATAAAGTATGAACGTATAGCTATTATAATAGTATAAATTTAGAAAAAACCAAAGTTTAGATTTTGTATTAGTATTATTATTAAATTTGTTATATTTGATAAAAAATAAAAAATATATAATCAATTCATATGATGTAATGTAATGACGATTAATGTACGTGTCTGGGGATATTTACTAAATAATCAAGATCTCAGTACCTTTTATACCAATATGTTTATATAAAAACAAAATTATAACTATAGTTAAATTAAACTTCTCATATACATACAGATTATGGAGTCTAAATTTTGATTGATCAATTTAAACTAGTAACTAAGCGTCACCATTAGGTGGCTGATTTTTTCATGTTTATTCGTGTCGTATAATATTCCATTTTTTGGCACACATGTTTATTGTAAGACTCAATTATTATTTTAAAAATAAAATTAAAAAAAAAACTTCAACATGAACAATAAATGTTGAATAATATTACTATAAATAATATAATATTAAAAATAATTGTTCCCCATTTTCCCCCTGTAGTTAAACGTATCGTTATTCAGAACTATATATTTTATAAAATCATAGTTTATTGTATTAAATTCATAAATACAAAATTTAAATTTTATAGAACATACACAGCTTTAATAAACAGTAAGTTTGTAATAATAAAAAAATATATATTTATCATTTTATTTTCGTGATATAATTTTATTAAATTTAAGATTTGCAGCTTATTCAAAACTGGTAATATTTATAAAAAAAATCATCAACCGTTTAATTACACAATAATCAAATTAGTATTCTTATAAACATTTGTAAAACTTATTCTATTTAATATGTATGTTCACAAAAATATGTTCATTTATAATGAATAAATTATTTATAAATTATATTATGCTGAGAATATCCTAGTGGTTGATTGAGATTTAATTTGTTTTAGTCAACAGGTACAAGGATTTATTCTCATCAGTCATCATCCTCTATTTTGGTACAACACAAAATCAGTTATTTTTAAATACAATTTATTTAAATATTTTTATCAATTGATCTTTGATTTTATAAAATATATAGTCGTTGAGAAGTAAATAATAAAATATAGCTCAGTACGGTATTTAATAGAACCATAAATTTGAATATTGTTATTTATAATTTCATAAATTATAATGTATAGATTTTCTGAAAACTTATTGTTTGAAATGGATTTGAAATTGGTATTTATTTTGAACAGATTTTCGATTATTTTTTATTTCATTAATTTTTATCATTTTTTTTTGGTGTATTATTTATTTTTGGTGATAATATAGTTACTTAAGTTTTAATAATGTTTTTGGGATTGATGAATTTGGAGATAAAATTTACTGAAACTTATACGAAACCAAATAAAAAAATTTAACTAGAATCACTAAAAAAAATTCAAAGCAAATGAATTTGATATTGATTTTAATATAATTTAAGTTATTGTAAATTATAGATTATAAATGTGTAAATAAAACTCTTAAACTAATTACCATACTTGTAGATGCCATTTTAATAAAAAAAAAAAAAATAATAATGAAAGATTATAACAGGTAAAAAGTATTAACATATTTTCATATAGTATAAAGTGTAATAAAAGAAAAAATTTTAGTAAAAAGCTACAACAGTATGTACGGAGCCTAACACCCTCCGAGTAATTGATGCTACTGATGCTCCAGAAGGATTTACTATTTCAAACTGTAGAGAGGGGGTTGAAATGTAAATACCATGAGTTGGCCGCTTTAAAATAGTAAATCCTCCTGGGACCCCCTTTATAGTTTAATTACGAATTATTTTGGTTAATGTAATAAGAAGAAATAGCATTATTTTTTTAAATAAAAAAATTATTTCGGTTGGCATAATTTATAGAAAATTGTAATCAAAATCCTTAATGATGAATTTTTAAATAATTTATAATATTATAAAATAAACTAAAATTTTATCTGAGAAAGACGGAAATACTATACACATTATCTAACAATTATTTATGTAGTATTAATATACATATTATGTATGTTTTTGTATAGATACATTTTTGTATAGTAAAAAGTTCTTGAAAAGTCATATGTGTAATACATAGTACATAGTGATTATATTTATAATAGGTGTATTTATAATTTATAACTTAAAAAAACTTTGAAGAATAAATTTTAAATTAAAGAAATGTGACTGCAGTTTTCTCTGATGTTTTTTTTAGAATTAGATTATTTATTATTGATAGTGAATTAATAATAAAAGCGATATATTTATCAATAAATTCACTATTATTTTCTTAAGTCAGAGAAATTAAATGTTATTGCGTTTGACTTTTACTTTTTATGAGTTAACGGTAGAAAAAATTATTAAAAAATGTACCTATTTATTTTATTATATTTTTGTATATATATTTTACCTATTAACTAGCTGTTCCGACATTGCGTTGTTCGTGTATTAGTTTCATTTTTGGCAATTTCGATAATATTACGTGGAATTCACAATTTAATTGGGTGAGTGCTTGTTAATTGTTATAGCACTGTAAGAATAGGATCGACGATCGACAGTAAATGAACGCAACACGTTTTCACCATTTCATATTACCTTTAAAGTCTACCGTCGGTATCTCTTGTGTATCGTAACCGCGGGTCACCGATTATGTGCGACTGATTTTATTAATACGTACCTGCAGTTATATACAGCAATTAACAGTCGAAAATATATATATATATAGCTCTACATATTTGTATATATAATCTATACAAACTTTAAAAAAACCCCTCTTTTACTTCTTTAGAGATAAAATTTTGAAATTTTTTTTTAATGCGCCCCTACATAGTTTAAGTTTAAGAAACCTCTGTACAAAATTTCAAGTCTCTAGACCCAGCAGTTTGGTCTGGGCGTTAATGAGTGAATAGGGGTGGTGTTCTATATATATGTATATAGATATGAATAAATTAAATGGAATGCATACACACAAATGCCATTATTAAATATTGAATAATATATTATATATGCAGGAAAAACATAAAACCATTAGAATGTTTAATGTATTTTATCTATAGGTATAGATTTTTAATAAATTGGCATTTTTTTAGGAAAGAAAGATGAGCCACACTGACACATATAATGGCGTTTATACTTTATCATCAATAATTTTATTCAAACGTTGTCTATATAATGTACGATTCACGTTATATAAATGATAAAAGTTTGTTACAATAACTGATCATTTTTTTTAATTTTCTTATCAGGAAAAATAATTTAAGATACTGCTAATAAAATTATTTTTAACCAAATACAATGTTAACGACCTGTGACACAAATAAATCCCGTTAACAATGTTAACATACGATATTATTATATTAAAACGTTAAATAAAATAATATCAAATACAAATGACCATAGTTTATTATTTTGATACAAAACTCTTCATAATTTGATTTACAGAGAATTAAAAAAAATAAATATATATTCATCTCTAAAAAATAGTAATTAAACTATTTTATTAAAAATTACAAGTATCTAAAATTAATTTTTAAGTTGAAATTAAATATTAACAAAATTAATTTTGTTAAAAAATAGTATTAGATATGTACATTGTACATAAGCCTGTTTTTTTGATGTTTCTTCCAAATATTAAAAAAAAGTTCTTTAAATCTTACAAAGTACCAACTAAAATTTAATTATCTATCAAAAATTATCCTCAAAATATTAAATTGAATTATTATTACCGAAAAATGACGATGTTAAAATAAAAATAAAATTTTTTGTTATACCAATACATTTTATCTGAATTTAAAATATTATTAATTTACATTAATTATTTCTTTTTATTCTATACAAAAACATTTGTAAATTGTATGTATTCATTTTAAAAACGAAAAAGATGAATATTATATGTATAAAAAAATAGAAATAATATTATCAAAAGGAATTTTATTAAAACAAATATCTTGGTTGATTTTTTTTTTTTTGTTCATTGGACATTTTTATTCGACTGTTTATTACTGATGTTTGTTTTGAGACTATTGTATTTATCTATTTTTAGATCTACGGCCGTAGATTACAAAAATAAATAAACCACATGACGATATTGATGTTTTTGAGAAAAATGCATTAAAACCTTTCGTCTAAACTACAAATATTTTTAACTGGTTACATCTACCTAAACATAAACCACTGAGATTTTAACGTGTATAAAATATCACATTATTAAATATATAGATTATTTATTAAATAGGAGCTGTGGTTACATATATTTAAAATATAAAACAAGATGTAATAATATTTAGTCTACAACTTATCATACTCATTTAATTTTCACAAATTATGAAATACTTATAAATATTGACTATCATAATATACAATATGGTTTAAAAATCTTGTGAAGTTTATTATATTATCAGTACATTGAATCGAATAGTTCAAAAACTAATTGTTTGACTTATAAACTAGATAAACAAAAATTAAAATATTAATGTTCTTCATAAGTTACTGTAAAAATTGATAGAATTCATTTAGAAATTTTTATCATTATAGGATGAATTCAGGGTTTTAGACATTTTATTAAATGTAAGGTTAGTTTGGATATGCTTGATAAATCACCTTGTGTAGTTAACGTGTTGTTTTTGTCCTTAAAATAATATTATTTAGACGAAACAGGTATTGCAACGAATCGAGAAAATAATAATTGTATTGTGCACAATCTGATTTTAAAAAGTTCAACAAGAATTCAAATGGAAATTTATGTGTGGCTTTTATCTTATAATTTTGTTTTGACCTCTGTCTATAAAGATATATTAGTTTCCCCATTAAGCACCCATCATACTTTGATTCTTTTCACCGTATTATTACTTTTGACGTATCGTGTACGTTCAAAGCATTTTGAGTGTATTCATTTCTTAGTTTGTCTATTCATATCACACCCCTTATAATGCATCTCGTTATCTACATGGTCTCATCTATTCACTGAAAACATATTCTGGGAAACTGATTTTATTACATACCATAATGATGTCGGGACATAATGTTAAACATACCTCAATGACTTGGTATAATATTATAGTTACATTCATTTTACATTTTCTACATTATTTAAATATCGTATTTGGTTAAAACAAATTTTTATTACACTCAAATAACATAAATAGATAAAATGTTTGAAAACCGTTGTGAATTTAAGTGAAAGAATCAATTATACACACTTAAATATGTTTCTGAAATTAAATGAAAATATTATTCGATATATATTATAATGAATAAATTAATTTGATGCAATTTAAAAATGTATAAATATTTAGTTACACTTCTAAAAACAATGAGAAAAATTTATTATATTCGTTTGAGGATAAATTATAATAACAAGCAGTTTGACTTTTATTACTCATGGTGTTATTTTGAATTAAATATAATTTAAGACTATAAATAATAATTATATATTTTCAAAAAATAAAGAACTGGATTCATGTTTTTAAATTTAAAGCTAAGTTTAATTGGCCTTGGAATTTTGGTTGATAATTGAAACGATATTTTTGGTTTAAGTATATTATTATAATTATTGATAATAATTTTTGTTGTTTGACTTTATTCTATTTATGTACACAATAAATAAAACTTCACCACAACCGATATGTTCGTATAAATAATAATACATTAAACAATAACCATAATGTTTTATAACCTTATTCTAATGATCCACCTATAGCAATATCACCACTTTCATAATTTTGATAAGATAGTAGGTCGTAATACGGCGCATTGTATATGCAATTTTGATGTTTGCATGTGTAGCGTAACGAATAAAATAATATAAATCGACTATACAATAATATAATATGTTAAAAAGTATTTTAATTTTAATTAATACTAAAGATTATTCTTTCATATATTTAATATTTACAGACGTGTGTTTTATAAATCATTTTTGATTCTCGTCACTGTCCTAAAAAGGTTTTTAAATGATAAATAAACATACATCTTCTTAGTATTATAAAGATAATAATAATAATAAAATACAAACATAGTATAAAATGTAACTATAATATAATATTTTGCTTCAAGATAATACTTAATATACACGATCTCTAAAAAAACTTCAATTAGTTACCATGAAACTGGATTCTAAAGTAAATCCTTAAGTTATTCTTAATTTCAAAAAGAAATATGTCAACAAATATATTATGCTTATTTAAGTTTGTTACTATTACATAATTGGACTTAAATAAAAATGTTATTTAAATTAATTTTTCATTCATTTATTAAAACTATTTAGTTATTTAAAAACTGACAAATTAAAAAAAAAAAAATATGTATATTTTTAAGTTTTAAATTCTATTCATATAAAATAAATTCGTATATGATAATACTTATGAGCGTATGACGTATATTTGATTAGTGACACGAATATTTTTCATGTTATTTTTGTAAATTGTTAAGACAACGGATTATGATTTTTTTAAATCAAAATATTATTTATGTTATACTAATGTGTTTTGCTTCTTGGTTGATTTTGCATGAATAAACATTGTCACAATATTAGAGTTTTTAATTAATACAAATAAATATATATATAGATACAAAAAAAAAAAAAAGTAAAAACAACAATAAATTTAAATACGTCATTATTTATAGACTTTGTTTACATGTTTTAAACAGAGTATGGATACCGAAGACGACGAAGACAATAAATCACGTCACGAGTGTATTGAATTTGGAACGGGCCACAAATAAATGGAAATAACCGAATAAAATCGATCATATTAAGTAACTATGACAATCACTTCGGTACAGTGGATGTGTTGTGGTATCGTGTTGCTGGTGGCTCTGTGTTCAGGTGGTCGGCAATACGGAACACGAAAAATTAGACACGATCACAAAAGCCAGGACGAGGGGACGCAACCAGACATCGATTTTGAATTTGAAACGACCAAAGGTTTTCAATTTGAAAACATCGGAGATTACGACGATCCATCCGAAGAAGGGATCACTTTGGACGTCATTCACAGTTTGTACGATACCAGGAAAGGTGTCGTGCCCAATATAATTTATCAAGGTAAGTATCTCATGTAAGACTTTTATCAATTAATAATATATACAGTATAAAATTAATTAATAATAGTAATAATATATAATATAATTAATGTCTTGGCATCACATTGTTTTTATTTTTTTAAATATATTGGAATGTTAACGAATGAAATTATTTCATAAACTTTTTATAAACTGCCAAAATAAATATTTGAAGTTAATAGATTTTGAACGAAAAATGGGAGACTATAATTGTATTTCTTAACGGCATGTTTCTTTGTAAAAATTATTTTTAATGTCATAAACATTTTTAAAAAATTTAGAGCATATGTTTCTAAATTTAAATGGCTGTAGATTATACTATAAAATAAATTTTAAAAATGTTACATTACCTTGTTAATAAATTAAAATAAAACTGTATGAATAAATCCTGCAGTTGTTAAAAAATGAGTCCCGAAAATAAAATAAACTAAACATTATTAGTTAATTTATACTAATAACTGAATAAATTGCGATAAAAATACGTGAATTATATTCAGATTTAATAGTACATCAAAATATTTAGTATTAAGTATTTTGGAGTGGGTCAGTATAATATTCTTATCGTTTAAAGTCTTATTAAATTAATCTTTTAGAAGTATCAATTCTTATACGAGTTAACTAATAACGAAAGTAGATTAGGAATTTAATTATATGGAATCGGGCTATCTGTGTAATATAAATTTGGATGATTTTCATTTAGTTTTGTATTACATAATTATTCATTATTATATTGAATCTATTCCCAATTAAATTCGAATAATCCAAAAATAGTAAAGATTTTGTTAAAAACTGTTGTTGGCTTCTGTTTTTTAATTTTTTTTTTGGTTGAAGTTTTTCGTTTTTATTGTATGCTATTTTTTTTATTCGAAATAAAATCTAAAAAATATTCATTAGTATAGTATGTATTGTTAATATTCACGTTTATAGAGCTCGTAAAATTCGTGAATATTTACTTAACTCATAATTTATTTATAAACAATTTATAAATTAATATATTATATTAATTATAATTCGTAGACCATTTGTGTTAATGAACACAATACTATTATGCTTTATGTGTAATTGCACCGTACTGTTCAATTTTATTTGACTGGATCTTGGTATGTTCGCTGTAGGGAGCACTTGCAGATGAAGGTTTCCATTAAAAATGTACCTTCCCCATTTCCACCAATTTCCATTACCCCTAATTATCATTATTTATCACTAATTCTACTATTTTCTGCTTCCAATAAAAGTGCACCTTACATTTTTCCCACCAATACCATATTAATAAAATTAGATATTGATTTGTTCATTAGTCAATTGTCAAAATCAAATTTTGGGGATAAGTACACTTAGTGGAAACATATTAAGTAGTTATATTCACCGGTATAGAAATACTGAACAATTTGTAGATCACTCAGTTTTCAGTATGAAAAGATTAACGTTAATAGTTTACCAAAACAGTCCTTTAAATTTAACTAAGGTAATTTTACCAATTACATGCATATTAGTTATTATAAAGTTCTAATATTATAAAAACAATTCAGAATTAATACATTTGTTAAAAAAGTATAACATCGCACAAGCATGAGTACATTCGGGGTAGTATGATTAAGAAGCCTCATGACTCAAATTTTGAGTTCTGGACGTTGTTACTGGTTTAAATTTACTGCATTTAAGTAACACAAAGGCACTATTAATTTCACTATCATCTTGTGGTATAAGAAGGGTCCATATAATGTATAAGCACGATGTTTTTAGAAGTTTTGGTTATGTGGGCTTGGTATATTTTGTTTGATATTGGTTATGATTGTTTTACATGGGATATTGGTAAACGCTGTAATCACATATTAGTCAAGTTAGCCGATAACATGAATTCATCAATTAGGAAGTATGTTTCACATGGATACGTAAATATAGAAGAAGTGGAAGATCATCTTAAATCTTAACATATAAGATATTCAAATGCGTTCGAGTCACATGCATTCAAGTATGCATTATGTATAGAGCAAGTGATGTACTCAGTATACTTATACATAAAAATAAATATGATAAGCATATGCGCATTATATAAATATATATTTGACGATTGAAGTGTTGAGATTTTTGTTTTTAATTGAGTGGATACTAGTTTAGTAGATACAATCTTAAAAAACTAGCGTGAAAGTATAATTTTATTAAGCTATTTTTATTATTTTATATTTTTATATATAAAATTATGAAATAAGTATTTAAATATTCAATTTATATGACCATGGTCTTAATGACCATTAAGACGGCGAGTAGCGAATTTAATTTAAAGATATAAGTGCAGAGTACGTTTTGTTACGTTGAAAAGACTACTATAGCGACCGTATAATGTACAATAATATGCATATATGCAAATTGTTCTATTATTGTTTAAATAAAATTATCATAATATACTACATAATTTCTCAGCGATGATAATATATTACGTAGATGTTGTATTACATATTAATACTACGTAATATATCATTAAACTTAAAATTCATTGAAAGTTTCGTGTTTGTTATACGTTGATGAAATTTTAAATGTACTATGTTTATATTATCTATTGATTTAGTGACTATTAATAATGAGGATACAATTAAATAATAATTGTTTTCGATCATTAATTCATTGAAATAAAAAAATTAGAGTAAACCACATGCTGTTATTGTTTATTTTTATAAAATAATTTCATTTATTCTATGCCATTTAACATTCTTTTGTGCCAGGTTTTTCATATTTTTTGTCTTTGTTTCTAATACCAATGACAGAAGCATATTTAAGAAATCAATAAATGAGTTGAAGAATTATAATTAAATTATATTTCATCATAAATATTTTCATAACCATCAATGATGGGAATTTGATCAAAACTTTAATAATAATAAAAAAAAAAATTGAAAATAATAATGTTTAAACATAAAAGCACATAAATTGAGTTCGGTAACTTAACCTTTTTTTGTGTATAAATGTATTAAACTGACACGCGGTTACATTATATATTCTTGTACAGAAAAACTAAAGTTCACCGACTTTACCTATTTTTTTATTAAATTATTTTTTTATTTTATTGTGTTGTACATACAATCAAAATTTTTAATCCTGTTTTATTTATACATAAATGTCTTGTATCACGATAAAACGTATAATATATCGATTTCAACTGCGTGTAAATGAAAAATAAAAACAACAGAAGTTTATATATTATTATACAATTAAAAGATACATTTTTAACTACTATAAAAAACCAAGTTGCTGTAAAATATATATAACCATTTGCAGTTTAGGGTAGAAACACAAAATATGAAAAAAAAAAATTTAGAAATATCGCATTATTTTCATGTAAGGTGTTCTAAATTATTTAACAAAGTAAAAAACACACACTTTTAGTCAAGAATTTAAATTTAAAAAATCTATTCATAGTAACTTTAATCGCTTAACCAATATATAGCCTTAAATAATAATAGCCTTTTATGAGTGATCTGTTATTTAAAATGTGAAATCTATAACAACATTTTTTGATGCATTTTATCCTCGATTATGTGTGGCTTACAAAAATATTACCTTAAACAATATAAAACCATATCATACAGGCATTTTTAATTTTTAGAGGATTCTTCAATTAAAGTACATAGAGCACGCGCATTTACACTAAGAAAGTTTTAATTAAAAATTATAAAAATTATATTGCACTTTATCTCGACTGGTTTATTTTTTACTGAAAATAATTTGATAATTTTTCTACAGAACGCTTTAATGTTATTACTACGAAGCATGTTTATTGGTTGTTTAATAAAAATAAAATCATTTTTGATAAGAAAATAAAATGAATACCTCTAAATGTTGAACTTTGCGAATAATATAATATTAAATATAAATGATTAGCGTTATTAAAAACAAAAATTATATTTTAATTTTTTTTTTCCAGGAAAACTGTTTATCTGTTTCTCATGGTTTTAATATATTCATACGCACCTATGATAAGTATTATAAAATAAAGGCACCCGATTTCCACTGTTCTAAATAATAATATATTATGTATATGCGTATTAAAATTTCCATTTGAAAAGTTTCAAAATGCCCAGTGACCTTTCGTACCACTTAAGCATTGACAAAAAAAGTTAACATTATAATATATTAATATTTTACCTACACTAGTTTTACTCCACGGAGGGAGGGGTTGAAAATAATCGTATAAAAGAGTTTCAACTTCCGGAACACAAGTATGACGTTCTGGGCCATTACTGTGTTGTTTTTGTGTTCGTTTAAATATATATATATATTTATACAAAATTTATTACACATACTGCATTGGTCGACAACCGAATAGAAACGAAAAATAATGTTCAATCTGAACGTTTTAGGAGGGTAAAACTCAGATGTATTTCGAAAAAATGAAAAAAAAATTGAATCAAAATCGCAAATGTATATGTATAACTTTATATAAAACAATAAATATACTATATATAATATGAACAAAGCTACCAGCAATGATGTTATTCTAGTGGTCTCTTGTGGCATTTTTTTATACGCGTCTTCACCCTCATTGCCGAAAGAAAACAGACCTATTAACATTTTAAAAATCTTTGAATGTTCGTAAAAATGAGAAAGAAAAAAATACATTGTCCTTTTGTATGTATTTAAACACATTATTATGTATAAAACAAAAAATCAAGAAAAAGAACACGCACAAAAACTAGGTCAACTAAAATTAATGTTGCTCATAATAAAGCACCACTGAGATTTATCCAGTAGATTAAGTATAGGACCACCGCCAAACTCACATAAAACACGACTATGGTTTTATATGCACACCGTTTCCGAATTTACTACGACCCAAATAGTCGGCTACTGGTGACCTTGAGTAGCAGGTATGTTAATTTTTTCGATCGTGACACTGTACTTGTAGTAATTGACTAAGAGTTTTGTCAATAACATTAAATTACTATTCGTTCCAAAGCCCCATTTTAAAATGACAGTTTTGAATTTATGTAAATTACGCTATACTCGGGTTTAGCGGCTTTGTGCGTACAACCATAATAGTCAATAACTTTTAAACAAAGCATACTTGTGGTGCTTTTTCAGGGATAACAATTATACTTACAATAATAGTACCCAAGTTTTCAGAAAATAACCATATTATAAATTAGTTTTTATTCTAGTGTGTCTATGAATAAAATTATAAAAACATCATAATATTATATACCAGTGGTTTGCTTTACAGACCGAATTAATAAAGTACTAATTTTATTGATTTTTTTCCGTGACTTACCTTGTAAAAATAATGGAGGTCAATTTCAATGTCTCATTAAAATCGAGAAAATCTGCGTTTAGTTATACCAATCGTAGTAAATGGAAATTTAGTATTTTGTAAATTAGATACACAGGCTAACTTATTGATTCACCAACAAATACAACAATAAGTAAAAATCAAAAAAAAAAAAAAAACATCTACTTAACAATTTTATGTAAAAAAAGAAGTTACAATAATTATAGGATACTTCTTAAATGATAAAAAGTATCGAAATGTAATTGAAAATATTACGGTCATTAATATTTATAAAAATATAAAATTTTCAACAGTCAAAAATTTAATTATTAAAAAAAAATAAATTTGAGTTTGGTGGATGTATCACCACTCTATATACATTAATTGTTTATGGGTTACATAATAATAAACATATATATACTGCACCAAATAATTCATTTATCATAATCGCTCATAATGTAAAATACAATTATTGCCCTTGAAAATATTTCTTTTGTATAATTTTAAGTAATAATTAAATAACTTTTTTCCAAAAATTTTTACTACTTTTTATCGTTTTATTTATTTATATTTTTTTGTCGATAATATTATGTAAAAGTTAAATTTTGAACAAACATTTAATAAGTTAAAATATTGAAGTATTAATAAGTGGATTAGTACACCAAAATTTTGTGAAGTAATTTTGTGCCATTCCTTATTGCTAATCTTAACTTTAAATATCTATAAATAGAGAGCCTATTCAGCTTTTTATCTATAACTTATAAATTACTTTTTCGGATTAACATTTTTAAATATCTAAATACTACAAATAATATTTTACTTTGAAATATGAAGTTAAAAATATATTATGAAATAAAAGAAGTAAAAACATTGAATTAAAACAATAAAAATAGTAAAATCTAATTATTTTTTTAAGATATATACTATATAATATATTTATTTTTTTCATTGTTTACTTATTCATATAAGGAAATATTTTTAATAGTTTTTTTGAAACAAATAGCAGTTTGTGATAAAACAATCAACTTGTATTTTAAAACTAGGCACTTTTAATTATAAATAATTGAAAATGTACAAAAAAAAATTTACTATTTAACATATTATAAATATTAAATTGGATTCATCAAATACTTAATATATACTTTGTGTTTGTGTTTTCTCATTCCGTTATTATAAACACTGCAATACAAAAAGGTATATAATAATGTTATTTTCGTTAATGTTGAAATATTTTAAGTGATGTTCGTATTATGACAAACACGTTGTTGAATACACATATACGTCACTGATAGAATAAGTACATTTTATTTATATTGTATGTATATCTTGACATCCAGAACTAGTTATGATTAAGACAAAGAGTATTCTATTGTTAAATGAATAGTATATACATAATACATAGTAAGTACATATTGTATTGTTCAATTATATTATTACTAGGGTACAGATTTAATTGTAATTACATATTTTTAATTTGATTAAAAATATGTATGATTTAGACCATTCTACTTGAAAAAACCCATTGGAAAAATTGTTTTACATATTTAGGTATAAATACTTATTTTAAATGTTTAGTTAGTAGTTACCCAAGTATTTCGTAAATATTTTTGTAATTTTTGATATATTTCGAAAAAAAAATATTATATTTTCCATTGTCTAAATAGCTTATAATTCGATGGAAAATTATAATTTGAAATATAATTTAACTTATATTGCTATAATTTTTTTTTTTTTTATGATAAAAATATGGAAATTCAAAATGTACTCTTACCAGACAACCTTATACATAGAAAATTTAACTAAAGAAAATTTGCAATGTTTCCAGAAAAAACCATGGACTAAAAATATAAAATAATTAGAGATACATTAAGAACTAAACCCTAAAGAATTATTGAACATCAATGGTATAGATAATGTATAGTTATAATTTACAACTAAGCATTTTTACGGTAATATTAATAGTTGATTTATATGATAATGCATTTTCGTAAAGTTCGTGGCTTATAAAAAATCGTTTCCGAAAAAAAATTAAAATTATTGACTAAATATATTATATGCGAGCTCAAATCATACACGTTTATGCATACCTATACGTAATACCCTAAATGTATTAGATATAGTAAGACACTTAAGTGTAGAAAATATTCAAAATTGAATTTAGGTTAATAAAATATTAAATAATTAGAAAGAATGAATAAAACTAGGTAATACTGGTTATAGTACGGTAGAATTTTAAAAATACTAAGATTTATAAAGTGCAATAATAGAATTTTTACGTTTATCTCTAGTCTTTGATCTTTCTTTTTTCTTTGTTCTTCTCTGTTTTAGAATACGATATAGATGTGTATTATATGGCAACCATATTTTGCCATGGATCAACGTCACATTTTGAGCGAATTCAAAACCAGTTCTCTTCTTACGCTGTTTTTATTCTCAATATTGTTCATCCTGTTCATATTAGCTATTAAATGTTCCTACTCTTGTCACTAGTCATCTCGATATGGATATTTATTTTATCTACTATTAACTAAACGGTTCAATGGATGCTCCTAATCTTTTATAATATTCTATATCTTTTCGTGTTCCCGTTTACACAGCAAGAGATCCCTCCTTATTTCACCAGTCCCTTTCGCCATACAAACCACAACTACAACCAACCTTTACACAGAATACGTTGCCTCTTTAACAACTCTTTACTTTGTTTTTTATTTATTATACTATTAACATTTTGTCTTATCATCTCGGTTTTATTCACCACATTCGCACTAACTTATCGCCATGTATAACTGTGTTTATCTTTTTCTTTTTTAAATTGCTATAATTCTAATGTTATTACCTATTTCTATTTGTTAGAGTATCATAAACACCTACTGTATATACGTACAATTATTTTAATTATGTAAAAAACAACTAAACTTAAAAAATAATTACTGTCTAGAACTATATAACTAAATAAATATTAATATAGTAATATCATCTTAGTTATATTTATTAATTTTCTTTGATATGCAAATGTCAGCGTTATTATTAAACCTAGTAATATATATTCAGATAATTATCAACTTGCTACATCTCGTACTTGTGAAACACATGTTAGCATAACTTATTATCTTTCTCATGTATTAAATTATGTTTGTATTTCCCTATTTTCCACCTCTCGTGATCACATATTCGCAAATATTGCCCTAACAGCTAATATACTGCGTTTCCATGTAAATATTTAATTAATTCAAAATATTTTATTAAAACTAAAAAATATATTAAAAATACATTGTTCAATTGACTGGATTTCGCCAAAGTTCTTTTAAATAATTTTTTTTATATTGAAGACTGAGTGAAGTGATGAATAAGTTGATTTTACAAAGATATGTATGTATGTGTGTGTGTGTGTGTGTGTGTGTGTGTGTGTGTGTGTGTGTGTGT
>NW_020271559.1:1285818-1381470 GCF_002803265.2 Melanaphis sacchari | reverse complement strand
GTGTGTGTGTGTGTGTGTGTGTGTGTGTGTGTGTGTGTGTGTGTGTGTATTTTTTGTATAGGTATGTGTATATGTACAAACTACAAGTTTTTTGTAGTAAAAAAATATAAAATTTTCAACTTTTTTAGCTAAAATACAAAGTTTCAATATAATGTTCTAATTAAAAAATAGTTCATATTGAGAATAAAAAATAAAAAAATTCATAAATAAAATGGTTTTTTATGTATTTGAACAAAATCATATGTTTTAATGATGAACAATTATAACGTTCATTATTTCATTATAATTTAAAAACATTGTTTATGGGGACTTGAAATTTTTAAATGTATTATGAATTTGACTTTTAGTAATGACATTTTAAAATATGTAGATTAGTTTAAAGACATTATTTATTTATTCTATGAATTTATTGACACTGTTAAAAAGTATTTAAAGTAATATGTTATTAACTTAAAAGTTAATAATAATAATATAGTAAAATACAAATATATATTAATGTAATAAATACTAATAATGTTTTTAGAAAAATTAGTTCAACTAGAAACATTATGATAAAATTAAGTAATTTTATTTTTTATTTTTTGCTCATTGTTTCAGTTTTAGTTAATAAAGTATAAACGACTATGTTAAAACATTTTAAAAGTGTAATTTATCTTGTAAGTAATTCATGTTAGATAGTATCATTTTATTCAAATTATTTAAAATTATCAAGCACGTATCATATAGATAATAAATAACAAATAAACTTATTAAATAAATGAAAAAAAAAACAAACAAACAAATACACGAGAAAACTAAATGTATATTAATAAAATCACGTAGGTATCATCTCTTACCTTTAATTCTCCAATAAAAAAATATAAAACTACAATTTTTTGTAATGGAATAAAATGCAGCAGCTTTATTAAACTCCAGAAAATAAACAAATAATTATTGTTTTATTTTTAATAAATTAAATGTTATAAAATAAAAAAATTATCCCGGTGTATCTTGACATTACAAAGCTGTTAATAATAATTGAAAATTAAATATTTCTACTCTATATTTCTTAGCAAAAAAAAAATCATTACAAATATACTTGTTAGAGTCTGATGTTTTGCGTTTATACGTTCCCATTTTCGTACACGGTAATCGACCATCTAATGATTATTATGATATATTGAATGTGTTGTACCATCTCATTAGATAATAAGATCCAAAAAATCCAAAAACAAGGAGATGTAATTTGTTACATTGATAAATATTATCAATTGAACGTAATGTTTTGAGGCACTCACATAATGTTACATATAGCAATAATAATACATGATGAATGATGATGATATAAATTTTCCCAGTACAAACACTAGACTCGAGTGGTATCTCTCTCTGTCATGCCGTACCTTTCGATTTCACATACTCTGTTTTTCATCTCTATTATACAGTTTTTCAGTGTACTCGTAATAGTGTGATAAATATATCTAAATAGACCGTACATTTCAAACCGATAAATCCACGTCGGAACTCTACAATCTATCAACTAACTACTTGCTATTTATTATTATTATTATTATTATTATTATTATTATTATTATTATTAGGGGAGTTTATAACCGTTACGCTATCAATGTAACCTCGGTTTCGGTGATTTTTCTTCTGAATTCACGCCCAACGTCCTCTTATCTTTAGAAGCTGGAATATGAACGACTTTTACGGCATATTATTACAGTATATAGTATAGATTATCGTGAAACTCGTTTATTGAGAACGAAATCTTGTATATTTCATGTACTTAATCTTTAAAACATATTATTTAATAACTTATAGATAATCTATTACATTCTCCCAGCATAGTCGTATGATCTTATCGATAGTATTTTATCTATTCAATTTTGACATTGATCACGTATAGTTCGAGTTTAAAGCTGTAATGTTCGACATGGGAGAGTGGTGAACATTGCTTATACGTCACAGATACAAATTTGGTAGGGCGCAAAAATCAAGAAAGTCACATTAACATTAGTTATTTTTTGAATGGAAATTTTATATATATATATAGGTATATATTATGCTGTTTTACATTATTTTGTTTAAAATTTTACTCACTGTAAAAATAAATTATATTCAAATAAAATTTATATTATAGCTCTGTGTTGAATATTTAGTCACTACGGTTCATCAATTTCGGTTTACTTAAATATAAGTAATTCTAATTTCACGTGAAAAAACTTCTATCGATATTGACGTGATTCTCTCGTTGTGTAAAATGTATAAGGAGATAATTTAATAGTAAATATTTTTCATGTTAAATAATAGTATTAAAGTTTTAGAAAATATTTTTGTTTTAATTATTAGATAATTTTACATAAATTAATTATAAATAATTTTACAATAAAATTAAAAAAATATATATTTATGATTTTTAAGTTAATATTTTTAATATTATCATACATTTTTAATTACAAATGTCTAAAAAAAATAATTTTCCAAGAAATTTTATGCATAACATCGAATATCGAATGAGTACCAAGTCAATATGATGAGTAGATGAATGGTTGATACAAAGGTTATTTGTGAAACCTTAACATGAATATTTTTTATAGCCAACTAAGCACTAGTTCATAATGAAAACAATTTGGAAATTAAAAATAATTATTAATAATCACTCAGTACATGACGCAAACTATGCTCAACAATCACATTGAAAAGTACACAATGTTGTATACTTTGTTAAAATGTCTTATTTAATTAAAAATAAATCACACTAGCCAAGGCCGTATCGGGAAATTATTTTTAGGGGAGGAGGGAGGGTTCTAAGATAAAAATTTGTATTGTTCTAATTTTATTAATTATTCTAATATAATATAGCATAAAATTTATAATATTGTAGTACTAATATTTATTAATGAAACTTACACATTTCAAACATTTTTTTTTCGTTAAATTTTAAAATAATTATTAAATTCAAATATTAATTTTGAGTTGAGGTGAACTCCTATCCCTCCCAGGTACGGCCTTGACAATAGCTGTTGTAACGAAATAGGTTCTCGGTAGAATTCGTTCGAAGAATTTAGTCATTACATACACGTCAGAAGTTATTTGGTAATGTCAACTCTCCTGTAAATTCTCGTGAATACCATCTATTCATTATGCTAAAAACATTAATCGTATTAATCACGGTCAAACCTGACTCCATCACCCACAAATGACGGTAGAGAAAAGACTTATGTGTACCACATGTTTCGGATCTCATGACTGAAGTCATTGAATGTTAAGTTTCCCTGTTTCACTTAGATCTTTAACTTATTTTTGAGTAATCAGACAATTTAACACTCAATAGTTAATAAATAATTTTTCATCAATATTAAACGTTTTATAATATTATGGTGTATTAGGTAATCTATGATTGTGAAAATGTATAAAGATAATAAAATCAACTAGCGGTTTAATGAACTTCAAAGAACCACGAAAAAAGTTTATAATATCGTAATTTTGTGTCATAGATATTTGTACTATATATCAACATATTTTAAATGGAATGACCGTTTCAATCGTTGTATCGACCTTTTCGGTATACCAAGCAAGTATATCACGAGTCGACTGTATTTTAATTCGAATTTGTAAAAACTAATCCATTATTAATAAGCATTAGTTATCAGTAATAAATAAAGTAGTTAAGTTTCTCTTCAAAAATTAATTCCTAAAATTAATTTATATATATTTTAATTTAAATTATTATAGTAGAGTTAAACTTTTTATAAAGTAATTATGTATACTCATAAAATGTCGTACACAGTGTTCACTCATGTTGGTTTAAATTGTATTATTAATTAAAATATATTTTATAACTATTTAATTTAATAATTTTATTAATATTTAAACTAATATTTTAGTATATTATTTAGCTTAGCAGTTTCCTAAACTTTTTGGCTCGAGGCACTGCTTTTAAAATAAGGTTTTCTTGGAAAATTCTCTTTATAATCATAGCATAACTAAATAATAATAAAAAATAGAAAAAAAAATATTCATTGTATGAATGTTTGATTATATTAATATAAAAACACAATTGTTATATTGCATTAAGATATATGGTTAAAACAATCCTCATTTGTTTTTCTTATGTTATTCTTATTTATAATTTAATTTTTTTTCTTTAAATACAATATACATGAGTTTATACCTTAAGAGTTTTGTAGTTATTACTTATTTGATGAATTTAAAATATAACGTTATATTTAAAGCTGATTTCATATTTTATAACTATAAGAAATAAGTAATTATGCAATCATACATATATAAGTATTTAACTGAGAAAATATATTTCTAAATACCATGATAGTTTTCGCTTAATCATTATTCCGACGTATGTTTAAATATGCTTCAGAGTTGTTGTTGATGGAGTTTATATCCATATACATTTTATTTTATGATTATTTTATTCATTTCTCAACAACTTCATATAATATTTTATCAATAGCTATTTGTTTTTGAAATGTAGAAAAATAAAAAAATTGTTTGATAAGACCTATAAAATGTGAATAGCCAAGTTTGTCAACATTTAAACTTTAAACGCTAATAAAAAATAAATTTAGATAAAATTTTTTTATAGTTTTTATAGTACATTTAGGACCATTGCTGCTTTCACTATTTTATACTATATTTTTCTATCTTTGTTTGCCTCTAAACTTAATTTTGGTACATATTTTTCAAGGTCTGCTTTGACTGTATTCATATGCCTCAGACTAGATTGTTTTCTAAATATTTTTTTATTGATTGTGTTTATTATTACATCATTTTTATTATATTATTGAACTTTTAGACATTTTTCACCTAGCCCATTCTAAAAGTATGTTTCTTTTTATTGAGTTTTAGATACATTTGATATATTTATTTGTGGATAGTGTGATTCAAAAATCATATTTTGTAATATTTTTACTATATTATTAAATTTTAAACAATTTTATTTTCAAATGCTATTTTTTCAATAAAAATTAATTAAATCTACTTTATTACTAATAGTAAAGTAAATTACTTTCCTAATAATATAAAAAAAAAAAAACAAAACATGAAATATACTTATGTAGATAGACAGTCTCTGCTCAAAATCATTTTTTTCTTCATATAATGATATATTACTGAGTTCAAAGTTAACACATTCATTACAGTGACCAATTTGATACCTACTGTACAGCAGAGGGATACTCATTTGCTTGTCTTAAAAAAAATCTATTTTTGTATGTTATTATTCTAATATAAAACAAGTATTAACTATCTATAACTATAATTATAGTTAGGTAATTGATATTTATATTTTAATTTGAAAATATTTATTTTTATTATTATAAAATAAAAATACAATAATATTACAATTTGTTCTATTTTGAAGTTTGTATTGAAATGTGAAATTTATAGATGTTAGCTCATAAATAATTCATATTATTACTATAAATGTTCAGTATTTTTATATAATGGCTCAGAATTATTAAAATAGTATTTAAAACGATTAATTGCTTAAATAAATTATAATAAGTATATAGTTTATGTAAACTCTGTAACTCTGTGGATAAAGATTAATTTTAGTTTATGTAAATGTAAATAATTCTAAATTATCTAAGGTTAATAAAGTAAAATATTGTGACCTTTCTAGATTCACAAGTTAAAAAACATTTAAAAAAAAATGTTTTATATGAGAATTTACTTGTAAAATTTTAGCATATGTAGGAGATGGTCAGTAAAATATATAAGTAACAAGTTAAGAAATTTTTAACTACGTTTTATAGATTAACTATTTAATTAAACTATTCTGTACAGATAAAATATTTGGCTTTTGATCAAGATTTCGAATCTAATTTGGTTTAATATAATACGGAAAATTTTCAATATTTTTAGTTTTTCTACTGTTTTTAATTTTTCAACTGTTGTACAAATTTTATAATTCGTTTATACTTTAATATATTTTTAATGATTTTTGGACGTGTCTTATTAATAATAGAGTTTAACTGTTTACTGTTTAGCAGAATGATAGAAAGCTAATTACAGAATTTGTGCCAAAGATAAATTTAAAACAATTTAAAATGAGAAAATATTGATTTTAGAGTACACAGCTCTTCAAGCATCATGCTGAATTGTTGTGTATAACTTCAACTGAAGTTTTAATTCTGTAGAATTAGGGCCACGTGATGTGTGGTTTTTTTTTTCAAACATAACATACCTAATATGATATAGTTTATTTGAATATTACACTTAAATTGATACTCGTACGTTTTAATATATTTTATATTTATTTATTAGATTATAAATCCCTCTCTCGAGAATCGAGTTTCTATTGTTGAAAGCGGAGAATAACGCTGTACACAATGCTCAAAGCTACCTTTAAATCTCTCTTTCTTTTTACCTATCTTTCTTTCTTTTTCTTATTATACTCTCTTCTCATAAACAAACATACACAAAGACGTCTTAGCTCCATGTTTTTTTTAGAACAGAGGTACTGTTATGCGTGATTGCCCATCAGTTTTGTAATTTTAAAAACTGGTAAAAATAAATAATACATAAAAGTTGTGTTTTTCATATAGGTTTATCGACCTACAATGCCTATATGTATGCGTCCCACGTTTTGTGTTTTTATGTACTTACATTCTTATAGGTCGATCCTATAATATAATATGCGTCCTTCGTGTAATGTCATTACAGCCATCTGTTGCTACAACACACGTCTGATCACGGCAATTTTTTCGTTTATTTTTGATGTTAATTCAGAGAAACAAATAAATTATTTAAAATATCTAAAATTTTAACTTTTTATCAAAAAAAAATTATCAAACACTTATAAGATGAAAAACTATTAAAAAATGTAACTCGTCCTGGGTATAATAATTTTTTTTAAATAATTTATAAAAAAAGTATACAGATCTAAAATAATTTAGAATAGTATAGTATTATTGCACAGATAGAATAATATAATTTTAATAATATTTATATTTAAAAAAATGAATAGAATTAAATCACGGCTATTAAAAATGACTTGATTAAACAAATTACGTAAGTTGTTAGTAAGCAAATTTTTGAGGAACTTGGTAACTTGAAAGTAAATAAATTATAAACTAATTAGTTTAGAGACAAACATTGTTTTCGAAAATAATTTTAATTAAAAATCGTTAAGTTTGATAGAAAAAATTAAATGGTTACCTATAAAAAAAAAAAAAAACTGTTAGCTATAATTATTTTTCTTTAAAACTTAATGGTCGTGTTAAAATATGAATATATTATTATAATTGGCTTATAATCAATTATTTAATATATGTCATAATAGGAATAATTGTTTGAAAACTTTTAACATCGTAATTTTTTTATTCTTTAGAAACTTTATTATAATATATTTATCGACCATTAGATTCAAATTATATTGAGAGAGTATAAATTATATTTGTATTATTTATGTTTTAATATAAATTTTTTAGTATACTCACGAATTGTGTGTACGTACATTTTTAAGTTGAAAAATTAACTGAATATTGGATAAGATTAATAATGTTAAGATCTATATTGTTTTTTTGTTTGTTTTTAACATGATAACATTAATACGATCAAGGACGGACAGTATTTATTTGTTGGATTTATAATCCTATAAAATATGAATAATCAGTTATTTAATTAATACCATCTAATATACAATTAATGTTTACAGCTCGTATGCTTATTCCCAAACAAATAAAATAATAAACATACGATACAATTAAATTACTTTAATAAAATTAGTATACATAATAGCGTAGTTACGTTTCAAAGAAATTCGATAACTCGGAGACCGTGACAGTGAAACGAGTAATTAACAGATTCAAAATAACGTTTATTATTAACCTTTTTTCTTGGATATGTATTCGATAAAACCACACATTAAATTTATTTGTTATCCTGTTATAAAACTAGATTCAGATCCTTCCATGTATGATAACACTACATATATATCCAATGTTTTTATCACTAATTCGTTGTTCTAGTATAAATAATAATATGATTGTATTTTAAGTGTTAAAAAAGTCTGGTAACACCGATAAAGGGTTTTAATCATTTAAAAAGTTTTTAAACAAATTGACTGTAAAAAAATAAAATAAAAATGCACACAGCAATATCATATTTATATAGACATCTTAACACCATCCATCTAACATACTAATGGATTATGTTAAATTGTTCACACTTAAAATTTAACAAAAATTTAAACAACTTCATACACATTTCATGTTTATCGTAATATATAAAGGTTAAGAAGAACTCGTTTTTATGGCTCCACTGTCAATTTAGTCTAGACATATAAATATGATTTATCATTCTTTTTTTAAGATTTTGCATTATTCTTTCGTTAGACATAATACTAAAATGTCAAAAATATGAAAAATAAATATAAATTGAATCATATATCACGTTATTTATTAATCAAAAAACAAAATTATATAGGTACATTTAAATATTTAATATATAACTTATATTATGGTGTAGCTAAACATATATTTATCTACCATTTAAAAGATAAAATGTATGCACAATGTTAAATTACATCGAAGCAGATAAACATATGAATTGTTATGTAAATTATTCATATTTGTTTAGTAACTTCCACAATAAAAAAATATTAATTATCCTATAGGTAATACATTTTTAATTATTATGAATATTTTTTGTATAATAACTGTATAAATAACTAAGGCCTGTCTGTTGTTATCTGAATGAAGAATAAATCTCAATATATACGTATACATAAAAATAATAATAATAAGTACTAAAAAAACTCATTTAAAATGAGACATTTTTAAAGAGCCACATAATCATATGGTATAAATAAGTCTGGTTTTAATGTAAGCACACAAACTTCTTATTTACGTAATAATAACTATTTAAAATTTTTATGAAAAAACATAATATATTTTTGCAATACCTAATATGTAATATTGACTATTGTGTAGTATATTGTATTATTAAGTAGTTTGTTTAAGCATATTAAAATATACCTACATTTTTTTGATAATCGTTTGACTTAGAATAAAAGTAATTTTTATTGAAGTTGAAATTAATTTAAATTTAAATTTGTATGCAAAAATTTAGAAATAATACTGAGGTCAGAAATTTTCACATGAATATAGACAATGTACTATGAGGCATAGTTATAAAATATAATTTTCGTTAATTATAGCGCATAGTATAGTTAAATTTGGATTACAGTGGTCATAATTTTTATCACTTGCTCCGACACAAAACTTTTGGATTAGATTTAGTCTTGAAAATTTAATGCTAAGTAAACGAAATTACTGTAAAACTAATTTAAAAATATTATATAATACATAAACCTAAAGTTTCCTTGATCTGTTAGAAATTTAAAAGCTCAGAAAATTATCTCATCCATTATGAACATTTTTCTTTTAATACCAGTTAAAAAAAAAAAAAAAATAAAAAAAAAAATACTATTTTGTACTAGTTTATATAATTTGGTTATAATAATTTATTGTAAAATTGTACTTTTAAACAAAATTAACTTAAATTTAATGATGACTGCAGTCTGCAAGGCTTCAACTATTTATGGACAGTAAATATTTTATTAATAATTAAATTTCCATTATTTATTGCCATTCTAATATGGCTATTATCATTATTTTTATTCATTATACGTTAATGTTGTGGTACATTATAAATAATTTAGTTTTATACTTGGTTTTAATTATTACCATATTATATTGTAACAAGTACAATATACTGTGGTTTTAACTTTAAGATAAACAATATTTCTTAGACAATTTTATGTTTTTAGATTTTTATAGTTTAGACAGTTTAGTAAGACATTACTACAGTAATTCTATTTACCAAATATTTTTACATCTTTTATGGATCACATTTTGTTTTATCGAACGTCCACTGAGCTTCATGATATGAGCTTCCAACAATAAACTTTTAAAATAAACTATTAATACTATCTTGATAAAATAGATTAAAATTTAAAGATTATATTTTAAAATCATATATAATCCAATTATTGTTAAAACATATTTTCATACGAATTAAAATAGTAATTTAGTAACATAATATTTAAATATATCTTTTAAGTGCTTGTTGTTAAAAGTAATATGTAATTTTAAGATACAGATAGTATGACAAGCTGGCATTCACCTGCTACCAGCATCAACCGTAAACTTGGCCAAACATATTTTGTTATTGTTGAAACCGATAAAATATATTATATACATATAATAGTCAAAACAATAAACTACAGTTTATAATGGCTGTTTCATAAATAATAATATGAAGTAACGATATATTACATTGTTTAATTTGAATACCCACAACCGGGACCTAAATTATAAAATAATAATAATAAATACATGGTCCTCTCTAACAACATATTAGCGCCTAGAAAATGTCAACAACAATAATACATGTTTTCAATAAATTCCAAAAATACTTGTATGTTATATTTATTGTTTTAGAATGTATAATAATTTATAAATTACAATAGTATTTCATCTGCACTGATTACATTGTAGTAAACAAAAATTATAATTATATAGATCTCATACTAGCTATACTATAAAATTATTTTAATCTTGATTGTGATGTATCTAAACCAAAATATACGGAAAATTAGACCATTTATGAAATAACTAGAAAGGTAAGGAGTGATCTCGATTGATATAAAAAAAGTAGTAAGTATTAATTTATTGAAATTATTTATTGAAAACAACTCCGAACTCATAAATCAGTACATATAAGTTACTTTAAACTATTTTACATAATAATTATTAGTAAACTCGTTAAGAGTAAAATACGTGATCATAATATAAATCTATACAATAATTTTTATAATACAAAAAAGAAAAAATAATGAGAATAGAAAATAAAAATAAAAATAATTTAAGATAGGTCAAACATTTTATTTCGAAGATTCCCTTTCATATTAATAGTGAACTATTATGATCATAATTATTAAAGTGTCGTTTAATATTGTATATATTATTTAAGTGATTGGACTAGAAAATGTTCATGCATGTTTGATTCTGAAGAAATCGATGAATGGTTTAGTTTTAACATTGATGTGTTTATTTTTTTGTTATCGTGTTATGGAGCAAAATGTTATTTATTACTCCGATCTACAATATTGAAGTAGTTTCTGTTAGAAGATTTTATCTAATTGGTATTTAAGATAGTTCTACAAGTAATATACTTGTACTTTTAGAAAAAAACTATATCAATTAATAGAATTAAAAAAATACTAATGATAACTTAAATATAACAAAAGTTTTTACGTAAAATATTTTAGAATAAATTAGAAGCTGATATACCATCTACGAACAGTATTGTTTTTTGTGTATAATAATTCAATGGTAGTTAAAATATTTCGTTATATGGTAGAAGGGAATAGTGTTTATTTTAGATTCTGGGAGAAGCGATGAATAAATTGATTTTAACATGATATATTATTTTCTTTTTTTGTATAGACAGTTTCTGCTAATAATCATTTTTTTGTACACAATGGTTTATTATTGAATTCAAATTTAGCACAACTAAATTAGTGACCCACTTGACATTTAATATACAGAAAAACGGTACTCATTTTCTAACCTTTTATTTGAAATTAAGTACTTAATAGTATTATAATAACAATAAAAAAACAACCCTGAAAATAAATGTTTAAAAAGTTAAATTATGAAATACAGCTTCTTATAATTTTGAATTTTATAGTTGCATTTAGTTTCAATATAATTATAAGTTGTCTGCTCGACCGTAGGAATTATTAAGGTACTATGTTTATAACTTTCTATTAATATTATTTTAAACCGTACCCGGGAGATATATTCATAGACCTAAGAAACTATGGAGATAGTATAGTATTATGATAGAATAAATGAATAGAAATAAAAATCTTTAATATAAATAGTGTTATCAGGTATTAAAAAAAAAAAAAATAATAATAATTTAATGTTTACATTTTGTTTGATATAAATATATAGGTTACATTATACATATTTAAATTAAGATTACGAACGCGTTTAAGAACTGCATGTTGCTTTATTTTATCGCAATATACATTATTCATAATCCATAATTATTACTGTGATTTATACTTACATTTACTGTATAAAAATAATTATTTTACTTATCAACTATACAAACATACACATATGCTTTAAAAACAATTTTACTTTAATTAGTTTTTATATATTACACAGGTATCTACTTAATTTTTACCATTATGGTAAAGTTTTTGCCATTTTAGCAGGATTAACATATTTAATCTATATTAATTTACTCATTTAGGGCAAAGTTGATAATATTATTATTTATTTTGCACTAGTAGTTTATAATTATGTTATGGTCGCTATACATTTTTCATTACAATAAATATTTGGCATAAAATAACAAAATATAGTACCTATATCTATCTTTTTATTATTATGTTATAGTAAATAAATGTTCCGATCACTATAATCGTGATATATCTATAAATATTTCACGGCACATTAATATATAAAATAAAACAGAAAAATGGTATCTACGTCTTAACTATACTCTAATAACTTGTAATGAATTATATTTACGAATTCATCTAGTTTGCAAGAGTCTAAATATTTTAACAAAATTTGTTATTTGTCTTAACACTTTAAAAAGCCTCAAAAAATATTTATTAATAATATTTAATGTATTATAGAGTACCTACATTAATCATTCTGATCTTAAAACTTTGTATTAAACTTTAGAATTAATATTACATCTTAATACAATTTAATGATTACACTTTATATATTTTTTTCACTTTATAATAATCCAGGTGTCCATACCATAGTATATTCTAAATTTTGATGGATGATTTTCTTTTTTTTCAGTTTATTTAATTTAAATAATTTGTTGTTGACTTATTAAAAAAAAAAAAACTTACTTGATTGATATGTAAATATCTGGATATTTTAATTGAACGAAGTAAATATATTATAATAGATAACCATTATCATATACAAAAAAAAGTATAAATTTTATAGTGAACGGCCTTGTACATATTTTTTTAATTTAATTTTCCTTCTTGATTATATTATTTCTTATGTTTACAACTTATAAAAGCCTATTTATAATTAAAATATTTTTTATTTTTTTTTGTATTTACACTAAAATAATATACATTTTTTTTACAATGTTTTATAGATATATACCTTTTAATAAAGGTATATCAGAGTATCAATACGAGTTTATCTAATATAATTTATTATAAAATATTTAATGCTTCTTGTAAATAATTTTGAATATAAAAATAACAATGAAAATATATTTCATTTAGATAAAAGTATATTAACTATTTAAAATTAATTTTGTATAATATTATTAATTCTCATCAGAAATACGGTTTACATTATTTTTAAAAATAACATTTTTATAAAATAAAATGGTTACTTGTATTTTCTACATATAGTAGATATAATTTTATTTTCTAACCATAACTCGAAGTATTATTCTATACAAAGTATATTATTGTAGCGTGTAGCGAGTAATACGTTTTTCTTATTACCATCTATGCTTCTGTTACTGCATATGCAAGCTATAGGTGTGTGTAATATATTATATTTACAAAAATAGAACTGCAACAATTTTGCACTATATTTATACGGTGACCAAGTATCATATTAATATGCATAGTATTGTGACTGGTTAGTAATTAAAAAATAGGTACATATATTTATTCAACCGCTGAACCAATTATGATATTCGAATAAATAATTATCATTTACTGTGCATCATGTAATACATGTTGGTTAATCGACTATTTTTTTTGAGTGATAACGTGTAGTTAGCAGACGTTGAATACTACTTATTTGTTCGTGGAAATTTTCTCAATGCGTGAATTATTTGAAAACATATTTGAAAGTATTAAAAATTCTCAGTACGAGGCAATATTCCTAAAATAGTTTACTATTCATTTTATATTAACAAACTGGGAATAAGTATGTATAAGGTATAAAAAGCTAATAGAAAATATTTTTTAGTCATGATCGTATACATTTTTCTTTTTCATGATGACCCTGAGCTCCATACAAATTCAGGAAAAAAAATGTATTTAATAATAGCTTAAAATGTCAAATAGAAATAATTGATGAATAATATAATTCATAATATTTTATACTTGCCGTTACGTTACAATCACAGGTTGAATGATAAAATGACAATAGAAAAAATATTTTCTATTTGTCAGAGGTATAAGAAAAGTCATATTTTTAATAATAAAATTTATTGGCATAACACATTAACACACTCTATCATCGATTTAATTAAATATAAAATTCAATATATTATTATGTCGTTTTCTTTGAATGATAATATCATTCTTATACAAACATATACGTCATAGTTGTATAATATATTTAATTTTGAGGTATACTACGATGCGTGTTAATATGTCATGACAAATAAATAGATAGAACTTACTAATGTGTGTTACTCCAACATGTAACTAACGATAAGAATATAAACAAAGTACTTATAAAATAATTGCGATTGAGTTTTAATTGTTGTAAAGATTAACATTATTCTCCGAAAAAATAATTATCTTGAGAAATTATTATAAAATAATATATTAATTATAATACATGAACATTTTCAATGTTATTTTATATGCAATAGTTTTTTTTTTTTTTTACTGCTGTTGGTTTTAGACTGTATAGTGTTTACTGTTTAGACAATGCTTCTCTTTGTGCAAAGTTAATCGCTAAGTGAAGCTGTTGTTTAATATTTTAATCCAAAAGCAAACGTATTTCAAAAACTTTTTCTTTTTAAATATTTAAAATTAATAATAAAAAATGTTTGAAAGAAATTCGTAAACCATAAAAAAGAAAATTTTTAACTTTTTACTATTTTATATTTTTAAATCGTACTAATTACCATAATTACTGTAATTTATAGTGATTATATATATGCAGTAATTTTGTAAATATAAAATAATATAAAATATGCTAACGTATTTTCAAATATTTTCAGTATTGTTTTTTAAGAACCAAGTTGGTGTATACAATGTAGGTACTTTTTAAATAATAATTATATAAAAAGTTCATTAATATAATATAATTTACCATATATATATTGTATATTATACGATTATAGGTGTATATATTCATGGCATAAATAATTAATTTGTGGTAGTTAATTTGAATAATAATTTGTTTTAAAACAGTGATTTATAAACACGGAATAAAATACAGGCGCTTTTCGTGTCGTTTCGAAAGAATTAAAAACACGATAGTCCAACCAACTGAAAAATTATGACACACTATTATTATTTTACTGTTTAACATAATAACACTTTTTAGTGGTGACTGGTCGAGTTGATAATAATATACGATATAATATTATTGTGCCAAGTTCTGAGTTATTAATATTATTCTATATTATAATATCGTTGTGGTAAACAGTAAAAATGTGGACACATTTTATTATTATTTACGAGAATCTCGGTAAACGAAAGCGTGTATACGACAAAATGAAAATGTTTTTTTGAAATAGTATTTTGTACTAATTTGTTTTCATCGTGAATTGAAAGTATTTTCTAGAAAGTTTCATAACACAAAAGCTTCTTTGGTACGTAAATGGGAAACCAGTAGTTAGAGTATTATACACTCTTCATGTTTGCGCATATACAAATGGCTGGGGGTTAGTAGGACTAGTATTTGTAAACGCGCCTCCGTTGTTGTTCACTACCAATGTATGTACTTATAAACAACGGCTCTCTCCTTCCTTATAATTTACACTTGACCTTTTATGGTTAAAAACATACACACACACAGAAACACATATATACACTTACGCTTATAGAGTAGATGAAGGCGATAGAAGTCATAGTACTTGTGGCTGGTAGTAGTAATATTTTAGTACCCATAATATAAATATATATTATATATATATATATATACGTGATAGTAAAATATCCAAATTAAAACATTGTTGATATTATTATTTAAATAATCAAACGGCGTGTACTCGAACTCACCACCGGGTCCAATAATCTTGATAATATTTACAAAACACTGAAACGCCGCAGCTTTGAATGTATAATATTATAATTATGCGTACTTAATTTAAATAGATAATGTATGTATATTTTATACTATAATGTTATGTAAGTACACACAGTTTGTTACAGTAAACAAAACAAATAGTGTCAACGAAATAGTGGTATGTATGTTTATATGCATATACAGAGCACGGGTGAAAAAGAGGTATATAATTCGATTTGGACGTACCATGATAATAATAATAATATATAACACGTTGACATTTTAATGGCACTCGTCCGAATTCGAGTTCCTCGTATCGAACCCGACCCGTTTAAATAGAGCCGTCGTCTAAATAATTCGATAACGTAATAATATTACCAGGAGGTTCCACTATTAAATATCAACAATCGTGAACGGTGGAGTGGTGTTTACGATGGTTTGATCGTCCTCCCCTCTTTCATGGATGGTATAAATACGTAGCAGTTCTAAAATAGTCATCATAGTTATTAAAAAATAAAATTATTTCATACAGGCGTTATAAGTATAAAGTCTAAAGCATAGAAAACCACTTTTCATGAGTCTATATCAACGTAAAATGTGATGTGTGCATGTAAATGCTAAATATTTTTAACCCCTTTACGTTGAGACTTATCAAGAACCACCCCTGACACGGCGACTGCGTCGTAAGCGCCTACTTATATACATATCATATCATAATATAGCTGTTTGCTATAAACGCCGCCCGTTGATCGATATTCACTGGTCGGTGTCACCACAAGTGAATTTTCATTTCACGAGCATATGTACATTAAAATAATATTAATACTGCGTAGCATTATAATTGAGTATAGGTACTACGAATATGTTTGTCGAAAACTGTTATGGTAGGGTACTAGTTGGCAGTATTATTTGTATTAATTAATAACAACTATTCGTACTATCGCTTTATACTGGTTATTAATGTATTAATGCCACAATGGTTGTTTAAGTTCAACCTAAAATTGACCGGTGAAAGTTGGATAGAGACAGATAATGGTTGTGTGTATCGAGATAGGGTGAGAGGAAAGAATCTTGGGCTTTAATATTTCATCGAAAGAATTATACTATGTTACTACAGCTGTGCTCCGTGCGTCGTTTCCTTCGCCGGCCGGATGACAAATTGTTTTGCTTTTCCGGATGTTGACGCCAAAACAACCGTTATTCTTTGGTAATGTATACATATATATATATATATATATATATATATATGTATATAATTTTTGTTTTGTTCTGTTACAAGATTTTCGGCGCCGTCTGTTTTCCCGAGAAAATATACTGATTTATCGTGCGTATCTTTACTATCATCTCGCCCCCCAGGGTCCCTTGCAGAAATCACAAAGTATCTTTTACCTACTCGCACAATGCGTTACATTCCTGACGCGAAATCGCCTAATTCACGGAACATACTTTTTTTTGTACATTGTGTCAACGCTATACTTGTGTCAGACAGCAACATTAATTCATAATTTAATTCTAAGTTCACGATGGCGCGACTGCAAAACGATATTATGTAGGTAAACTTAGTTTTAGAACTTTATTAAGGATGTTTACCGAGAAAGCCTGTCCTCATTATAATATCCTTTATTTATGTATTTATTCAAATCTCGATATTTTGAAGTTTTTGTGTTAAGTTGAAGATTATGTTTCAAATATTTAGATTTACATACCATGTATATTTTTCTGTGGAGTTAATTTTTTTTTCCATGCGATAATTTATATTGTTTTTTGATTGTCAATTATATTAAAAACAGAATTTGTATAATATAATAACATACTTCAATTTGAAGGCAATGATTAGTACAGTATTTTGTACAGAGGTTTTATAGTATATTACTGCATAATATTATGTTTGTTATATGTGATAAATATTATGTATATTTATTTATGACAATACTGAGAAGCATACCTTTATTAAAATTGAACGAAATGTACAATTACTTTTCAAAGAGTTTTCTTCTCATTAACCTTAATTATATGTAATATGAAAAATATTGTTTACCAGGAAAATCGGCGTGAACTATATTTTTGATGAGTTACTATCAAAGTTTTTTTGTTTTGTTGAACAATAAAGTTCAATATTATGTCTTTTAAATTATAATATTTGGAAGGTTCTACAAAAAAAATGAAAATTTTTCTTCCTTTTGTTGGCTGGTATGGCGTACAAATTGAAAGATGTTTTAAATAAATAAATAAACAAGGGTTATGTATATTTAAACCCACGGTGTGTGTAAGATCGTGAAAGTGAATATGCTTTGGTATGGTAGTTTTTAATATAAATGTAATAATCATTGAATTTAAATATTTTTATTGAATAAATTAATCAGAATTTATCATAGTCATTATTTATTTTAAAATCAGAATATTGTTATGATATGTTAAATGAATATTATATTGTGTTGTGTTATATACGACAAACATCATGTAGGTTCAAAAACATTTCTTAGTTAAATATATTTACATATTAAACAACACTCCAAGTATATTTTAAATATCGGTCCTAAAAATATAAAATATCACATAATATAATGGTATGAATAATGTAGTTAGTTGATGCATCTGCACCACTGGACAGAATAATACAGCTGTTTAGAATTGCCCATTTCGTTTGTGTGGCAATAGAACTATCTATGAAGTAGTTATTTTTCGGCCGTTTCATGAATATTGCACGAGTGACTCGGTAGTTTCGCGAAATGGACCAGAAAAACTGTGACCATTTCACGCAATACAATGCGATTCGGCGTTGAGTATAGTAACTTAGTATAATGCGTAGGTTTTACGCGAATATATGTTAAGTATAATACGCTTAACAAACACGCGTATACTCATGCAATGTTATCTAGCATCGTATTCCCAACGCCATTAAAATTCCTATATATTATTAAACTGTTGCCATTTGTATACATCGTGCACCAAAGCAAATAAAATCATTAGATTATTATCGTATTGTTTCTGTTTTGCAGTTAGGGTGAACTGCTCGGTTGCCGCCTCGACGTTGTACAATTATACGATCACTATGAATGGCAGACTATTGGCTCGGGGAGGTCAATCGGACGCTGACGGTGGATGCAATCTCCTGAAGTTTGACTGGTCGGCGACGACGGCCGATCAACAATCGCATAAATATTTAACGTTTAGGTGAGTAGCTGAATATATATATATATTGTGTGTGCGTATTGATTTGTATGCATATAGATATACTATGACTATAGATTGTTAACAATATTAAATATAATAATTTTCATAAAAATTGGGGTTCATCAACAATCTGATATAATATTATTGATATTCAAATCTAATAAATAATATCAAAAGAGGTATTGAATATGAAACTACTTTATTTGAAAAATTAAATTGTATGCTTTAGTGAGTGATAATAATGATAACACACACACACACATATATATATAATGCATATACTATACATAGACACCGATTGTATGTTTGTATGGGAACGCGCATATCTTGATGCAGCTATACCGTTTCAGTTTATACATAATAAGAATAGTAATACATTTTTTTAATTGTAGAGAATTTTTACTAATAGTTTAATGAACTCAAGCTTATAAATTATACAAATAATTTAAAAAGTACCTATCTATAATACTCTCTAAATATCGTATTATATTGTAGTAGAAATCAACCAGAAATAGTATTTCATGATACATATTTGTTATTATAATAAATAAATAATATATTTTAATAATTTAAATGCCAACTGTAAACGAAATATGTAAATCTAATATCAAAACAATATTAATGTTGTTTTATTACCTTACCTCGCCAACCATGATAATTCCGCGAACTATATAGTATAAAAATTACATAAAAATATAGCTAGATAAATTATTCTTAAAATATAACAATGTTAGATAAAAAATAAATAAATAATCTTCATTGATTACAAACATTTTTTTTTTTAAATAAACATCTTATTGAAAAATGTAAATGGTATGTTCGTATGCTCATAAAGGATAAGTTTTTTTATTTGAATTCTTTCAGGTCAAATAATATTTATGATAAAAATATTTATATTAATTTTTTATACGACTGTTATAATTATCAAAAAGGTAAATACATAATACTCACATAGGATACCGATGTACCTATAGTAGATACCCTGAAACTATATGTAATTTAGTGCGTACCAATGTAATTTGTATGTTATGTGTCTAAAATAAAATACAAGTTTTAATTTTCGAGACTAATGCTAGTGTCTGTATATTTGTTCGTTCTCATCAATAAAATTTTGATTGTTAAATTATCAAAGCAATAAGTACGTTATTCATTTTTTCGTCATGTAGGTGTTTTTCAAAATTTTCAAATTTTTTTAGTCATCTATCAGATTTTACTCGCGAAATCAATAAAGCTATACCTACTGTATACTAAAACATGAAATTGAATAATGAATTTATTTATTCCGCTCGAAAATCACTTGAAACGCATCAATTTCAGATCAATCAATATGAGTATAAAGTATATAGTTGACAATTGAAATGGGTTGACAGATTGATTTATACATTTGTTATTATCATGTAAATATCTGTTTGCACAATCGTAGACATCTTATTTTGGATTTTTTAGGACTATGATTTATATATACAATAATTTATTTTTTTTATCACCATCGAAACATAAATTTGATCAACGAAGTATACAGTATTCCTAATGTTTAAGTATAACCTTGTATTTTATTTTGATAAATCATTATACTCGTAAGTAAAAAATAACTAATGATGGTGTCATGTCTCCCAATACAAATCCGCAAGTGCGTTTTCGGTTTTGGTAGATTTTTAATTTTACAATATAGATAATATTGTAGATATTTATTTTTATTAAACAGTGTTATTTTTGATTTTTTTAGCATATCTATGAACTGGGTATATAGTATAATAAAATCGTTGTATTGGCACTACTTACTACAGAAATATTGAATAAAAGCTGAGTCAACATGATGATTTATCAGCACTTTAAATAATATGAAAAGTTTTTCATTGGTAATCTGTTAATAGTTCTAACTATCGTAACTTGATAAATATTTTGTTTTGCATAAGCTTATATTAAGTAATTACGCAACTAATTCATAGATTATAAATACGTGGCATATATATTTTCACGACTATCCTATAATTACACCGATCTGAAATTCACGTTCAAATAATATGTGATAAACAAATAAATTATAGCGCGAGAGAAATAATAGCCGAGAGCAAGACGGTGGTTTTGAGTTAAATGGTGGTCAATAATTATTTAAAAAACAGTAGTTGTGAGAAAAAAAAAAACAGTAATGAGTATGAAGTAGATTTTAATATGACCGTATTCTTAAGTTTTCAATAGCCGTGAACAAAAATAAATTGTAGAAATATGTTAAATAATAAAAAAAAAATTAAAACAGAAAAAATATTTTATAAAATATATTCTCTCATGACTAGTACCATTATTATGTTGTAGATAAATTTTTTTTTTTTTTTTTTTTTAAATATTAAAAGCCAGAAATTAGGTAAATAAAATATTTATCAATTTTTACTTACATTAGCATTTAAATAATTTTATCAAATAATTATGATTAAACTTGGTTAAACTATCCATAAAACATATTTTTGACTGCTCTACAAGGTTATTGTTATAACTTAATATCTACTACTGTGTTATTTACTATTGTAAATAATACATTTTATAAAGTACTTCATTGACTACATTAATACAATCAAATCATTATGTAAAATAATTGGGATTTTTTTTACCACTCATAAAATTATATAAAAATAAAAAAATAAAAAAACCACTATTAACAAATATATTTAACGTTCTGCTTAAAATCTAAAATTGATACTTAACAGAAACAGAAAACAAAATTTAGCTTATGTAAAAAAAGTATTGTACATAGATTGTATTCTTAGTTACAAAAACAAGAACTCTTAAAGTGTAGTATATAGTCGTGTAGATGTAATAATTCATTGTTAAAATATTTGTAATTTGTGTTATTGTCAAAGCGTAAAGATAAATCATAAACTTAAGAATTTTAGCAAGTTTTTAGTTTTTAGTTTTTTCTTTTTTAATTTTTCTCTTTCACGAGAAAAATAACAAAAACAATTGTATAATAATAATAGTTAAATTAAAACATATAATATTAAGTATATATTTAACGAAGTTTACATTTAAACTTTTCTGTTGGTTTAAATATTTATAGTTAAAAAAAAAAAAAATAATAATTTTAATGTATTATTAGTTTCATCACATTCATATAACCTACTATGAATATTTTAGTATTAATACGTAAATTAGTTAAAATTTCATTATGTTTACTTTTGTGTATTAAGTAAAAATTAAAAATCAAAATTTATCATGAAAAAAAAACTACACTTGTGAGAAATACTTGTGATAGCTACTGGTTATTAAAAGTCTAATTGATATTTTAGCGAAGGATAGAGAAATGAATGATAATTATATTGAGACTATTGAGAATGTTTAACTGTAGCTGAGTTTATATCTCATTTAAATTTTCTTTAAATTTCTTTTGGCAATAAATTTATAACTAAATAATTTTTGATGATAAACAGTAGTTCTCAAACTTTTTTTACGGGGCCATTAAGTTGCAAAAATATCTAAGGATCCTCAAAAATTAAGACCCTTAATTTATTTTTTATTAAATTAAGAAAAAAAAATCATAAATAATGACTAGTACTATAATGCAATTAATATCTAAATAGTATATGTCCGCGAAGTATAGGTACTTCTATAGATTACTAAAGTGATCTAGGGATCACTCTCGTGGTCATAATTTAAGAACCATAGCTTTAAAAGTAGAATAAATTTCGGGAATAATATTTTGGTAATATATTATTATCTATACAAAGATTTGAAGTTTATTCGACATTTTACTTGGATTATTATTTTTTTAACTAATTTTTATATTTATATATAAGTATTTTGTTAATATTCTCTTAAATACATATGACGATACTTGTTGATATTTTTTATAGATTATAAATTTCGATTATAAAGTATTTTAAAAATAGTTATAATTAATAAATACCAATTTATAAACATAACTTTATAATATATTATTGTGCACAAATACTTTGTTGTGCTGCTATACCGTTTCGTAAATAATTCAAACGTAGAAGTGTAATTAGCATTCACGTTTTTCTTGAGTTGCTTTATAACAAACAAATATATATTATCTTTTGATAGTAAGGACTAATTTTACCTAAAATTAATTTCGCATTAAAATTTCCATCCATCAAAAGTACTTATTAGATCCAATTTACTGTCAAAAACCTTTTTTGAAGTTAAAGATTGAAGCATTTTTTCAACGATAAAACATTCACAGTTTACATTGACACAAAAAAATACAAATTTAAAAAAAAAAATCTATACCAATGTAAATCAATACATTTTGAGAGGAATATATGAATAAATAAAATATTAATCTGATTTTTTACTTACTATAAGCATCGTTTTACATACATCAAAGGTACTAATGTACTCCATATTTGGGTATTATAATATCGGATGGGATAGATGTATGAACCTAGTATAATTGAAAGTGATCGGTCAAATTTCTATGTTTAATATATTATTTCTATGATATTGTATGGTGATACACATTTGCATAAATTTATTTTTATGCTGTGGCGTATTTTATATGGCGAGGGAAGTGCTATCATCGTCGTGTCACGTCCCCGTGGGGTGTCGCATGATGATGATGAATGTTTTGGACTTCACAGGAAAACCGAAAAACGCCTCAGAGTCGAGACGACATTATATTAAAACGATATATTATCATTATTATTAATTATTATTGTCATGTGCGTGTCTCCTGGCAAGCTTTACGAAGTACCTGCGGTGCTCGAAATATACAAAATGTACCTCATATTGTCCTATTAATACACAAGTTTCGATTTTCATCGCTCTGTCAATTATTAATACGATGCACTACATTTTATACATACATTGCAAAAAGAGATAAATGATTATTATTATTTTATCGTTATCAACCGTTACCTTTAGTGGTATTTATTTATTCATTAACTGAATGGAACGTTAAAAATATGTGGATATTACGACACTATAGAATGCCACGGTAATAAATTAATAACATAATAAGTAGATTTTAATGTAACCTACAATAGACATCAGTGCGAGTGGAAAAAAATATGAACATTTTGAATACAATAACATAAAATATTAAGTAATTTTCATCTAATGCAGAAAACGTCTAAACAGAATTTTCAATTATATAAAAAGCTTTCAAGAGATCATGTACCTATATTTAGGAATCGGGAATAGCACTGATAGACACACATACAAGTACTCATGAAACAAACAAAAAAATAAAAAAAATATGCGAATTAGCATTGCGGCGATATTATCATTATTGACATAATCAAAATATTTATTAAGTAAATAATATACTAAATAATGTACAGAAATACCGTTAACTTTCGGTCATGGTATAATATCGTAATTATATAAGTAGGTTTATTATATCATACAGAAGGCGTAAGTCCAAATTACGATGGACGGACGGCAACTTGTATTTGTTATTTGTCATTTTTACATGTAGGTATTATGCTATTGCTGGTCAAATGACTGTTATTATATTACACGTGGTATCATAATAGTAATACTAATAATCCACTGCAAGCTTTATTATAGTCTACAGGGGAATATAGGGATTTATAAGATATTATAAGTTCTCCCGGATGTTTTCAAACATTTTCCACACACAAATATTTATTAAAATAAAATTTTGATGATGTTATTACCGATAAAGTCTAAACGTATAAATATATTTTTATTATTCATTTATAGTAAAACCTTAAAATACCAGGTGCTTTTGGTCGTTGACATTTTTTCCGTTGTTTGAATGTGTCCGATACTTAAATAGGAGAGGAAAGGTAAATGGAAAAATGAATATAAAAATATATTGAAAATAATACGAATAGGTATATTAATATTATTTGTGCGTATGAATACATTTATATGCTTATATGTGTAGTATCATTATCAGTTACCGAATAAGACGGCCTTTTTATACAACGGATAATATAAATTATAATAGTATAATAATGTGTAAAATACATAATATAATAGATAACAATTATGATAAAAATTGTCAAAATCTAACCATATAATATAGTATATGTTATCTAGAGAGTTCGTGTTCCATATCTAGAGCTTTTCCCATAGATAAGTAATGAAGAAATAAATTCCCGAAAAAATATCTTCTATTTATATCTGTCTGTTAAGGGAGATCGTTTCTACAATATATTAAGTATATGTATGAAGATACTCTAATTTAAAATACGGTAAGGTTAGGTAAATAGATAGTGGACAATAGATTGTGCAACAATTAGTGTTCGACGTTTTCTATGATATTTTAAAATTATGATTTATTTTGTGTTACATTATAAATACTAACTTTATAATAATACAAAGTGAAAGAGACGCCTAAATTTTAATCAATGATAAATTGTATCACCATGAATATAATATAGATTTGAAAAACCATTTGGCGATGTTAAAGTTAGTTATTGACAACTTTGTTTAAGTTAATTTATAAAAAATCTTAAATAAATTTATAAGTTTAGGTATATACTTAATTATTGTATTTTATTTAATATGTATCATTTATAATATATAAATTTTAAATTATATGCAGATTGTATTATTGTCATGAGTCATGACATAACATCAATTTTCGAACGCTATCTATTGTCGCACGATCTATTGACCACTATCTATTAATATGGATCCATATTATAATGTAATAAATAAATGAAATTCGAATGATAAAAATAAATAACATTCACAAAAATCAATCGAACGGGTGTTAACTGGAATTCTACATTTTATGTTAACATTTACTGTTACTAGTTAAAAAATTTATTACAGGTAATACATGGCTTGAAAGACATAAAAACAAAATATTATATCGTTAATTCATAAAATATGAGTATTTTAAATCGAACAAAAAAAAAAAAAATAAATAAATAAATATCTAAAAAATAATTAAAGAGTTGAAATATATGACAAAAATGTAAAAATATCATAAAAATCGTCTCTTCTTTGTATTAAAAAATTAAAAATTAATTTTTTTTAGCATGTTATAAATAAATATATTTGATAATTTATTTGACTATTAATAAGGATATAAGATTTAAACTTTTCTTAATAAAATTAATGTAATATTAGAATAAAATATTAAAGTAAATCATATAATTATTTATATTTATTTTGCAATGTACAATGTACATTTTACATGTTATATAAAATTTTAATTATTATCCGTTACATTGTAACATTTCAAATTCTTAAATGACAAGTATAATAATCTTGCGTTTCATTTTATCTGAGCTCTGATATAAAAGAGAGTTAAAAAAAAAAAAAAAAAAAAAAATGCTTGATCATGAATCTAAAGTGACTAGGTATATTATAGTGGAATAAATGGTTATTTATGCACTTCGTATTTATAAATTATATTTAAGAATTTGATCACGATGATAGTACTATTAGTTTTATATTAAATTGCCAGATGTATTAAAAAAAAAAAAAAAAAAAAAAAAAAATGATTAAAATGATATTCATCATACTACATTATATTATTTTTTATATATATATACTTACATTGACAATTTCAAAACGTTTTATTTAAGAATATGACAAAGACAATGTCTAAAACATTATTACGGCAAAAAAATAAAAGTACAAAACTTCATATTATGAAATGCTTATGACTTTAAAAGTATGATCGTATGAATATTTCACAAACAATAAAATATTTTTCCTCATAAAAGTGAATCCATACCTATTTAAAACGCGGATAACACTATATCATATAAATGAGTTCTTGGTTGTAAGCGTGGAGGGAATATTTTTAATCACCGTAAACGTTATACATGTATATTAATATCAATGACTGTTGCAGTAGGAAGTTAATTAAACAACAATGCACACACGCTCATCCACAACACTTTTAATAGCAACGCACATTTAGATCACTGTAAAATTAATAAATACTTTTTTGTATTTTTTTTTTCTACTGGAAAATTGATCCGAAAGAGTTGCACGTTTTACCGCTGTCAGCTGATTCAAAAATCTTTTATCAATTTTTTTTTCATTTTCTTTAACTAATATTGCATGTTGTAGATCCGGATTTCACTGCCAGCTCAGATTTCCGGATTGTTGAGATTGACGTTGGTAAGGCAGGATTTCCGGAATTTCATCAAACTTTAATCCCCCACCTGTAAAATAAGTAAACATTTTTATATCATCTTATCAATTGTACTCGAATATCAATTCATTAATTTGAGTAAGCATTTCAGTTTTAATAGTGATATTTTTTAAATTCTAGCACTAAGTGACAGCTATAGTCTACTAGCAAGAATTAATAATTTAAAACCAAGTATAAATATATTGTTGGAAAACAAAAGAACACGAGCCGTAAAATTATTTTTGAAAAATATAAAAATATTCAAATACATCATAATATTATAATCGTCGATAAAAAATATTGCTTCTTAATTACTTAATTTTTAATTATTTAAAATTAATTTTAATCATAAATCAAATCAAATAACTGAAAAAATAAATGAAAGGTTTTCAGAAATAAAAACTACACTTAAAATAAAGTGCTAATTTTATATATAATTTGTAAAATTAATATTTTTTTTTCAAGTTTTATAGAAATTTTATTATGCGTATAATTTTAGTATCACCCACTTTTTATGTCAGTGTATTCATTTTATGTTTATTTGTATTTGATTGGTTTCCAGAAATATAAATTGAAGTTATATAAAACCGTCCTTTATTATTATAGTAAAAACATCAGTTAAGAAATTATAAATCTGTCAAGTGCACAGCATATTTATTAAAAGATAATTATAAAATGTAATAGAAATATTATAATACAAAGATGTTATTTTATACTTATTAAATTTGTGCGGGGTAACGGAAAATGCTTTAATATATTATCATGTTCAATATTGATTCAGAATTAAATTTAGTATTAATCAAAATTATTATATCTCATATACATAGGAACTTCAGTGGTTAAATATTATATAATACGGAAATTTCTTTCACTGAGATTTATTTATTTATGGAATAATTAATGGCTGGTTATAATTATTTTATTTATAATAATACATAATATTATAAATGCAAAATTTAGGTAAAATTATAAAGCTATTTGGTTTGATACGGAAAAAACGGTGTACCCGAATCGCAGCCAAAAATTAGCTGTAAAATAGCCTTGTATAATTTTTAGTTATGTTATAATGAAATATATAAATATTTAAGGTATACCGTGAATATTAAGTATTAAATAAGACGATTGTGGTTTATTAAGTGAATGTATTTTACATATTTACACGGCATTTCAAATAAATAATAACATTATGAAACTTGATGGAATTTTTTTGACATACTGAGCTTTGAAATTAATATATAATTATTAAATCATATTTTATAATAATAATAATAATAATGATTATGTTGTCATATTAATCGTCATTATTAAAAAAATTGAAAAGTATTGTTTTTTATTTATTTTCTTGTCAGCTACGCCATACGTGTACATTTTTCTACATATATAGAATTTATTGATTTCATTATTAAGATATATACTTAAATGCATGATGAATAAACTTGAAGGTACGCGGCATATAACTCAAATAGATCCCTTTTTTTTGTGTGGAATGTATTCGGACTATTTATTTATTTTTTTTTTTTTTTTTGGTCAGTCAAAAAAAAACTTTAATGCATTACTTATTGTCCGGAAAAAATTATAAATTTTCAATAGATTTAAAAGTTTTAACACGGTCTGCTCTTAAAATTTTTACTATTCAATGAATTATCATTAAATTTTAATTTCATATATTATCTAATACAATAAACTACTTAAAAGATATATTTAAATTTGGACCTATAGTAAGTTGACTTCATCCGTTTTTAATGATATAAATATCAAACTACATTAACATTTGATTTTCAAAAATTTATAAAAACTATTGTGCCATTACTTTGAATGTTTAATAAAAAAATTAAATTAAGTTAAATTAATTTTATTCTCTAGCTTTTTGACTTAAAATTGTTCATCAAAATAATAACAAAAATGACTAGATACACTCGAAATCTAATGTACAGCAGAACAATTACCTATTTTACTGATTTTTCCTATTTTGACTGTTTTTTTTCCGAAGTATTTAAATAACTACTTTAAGTTACCAAATTCATCCCTTTTGTTACTATTAGAAATTATTCTCGAATTGAACATTGAAGCTTTCTTTACTACAAAACCTGAGGTTAGATAGAAAAAAACAAATTATCTTAAAACCAATGCATTCATTGTTCTGCATTTAAAAGTATAATTGAAATGATAACCATTTGAAAAATAAATTTGTAAAACAATTGAAATAAATGCATATTTAAATCGATTAAATTGTATATTAAAGAATTTACAGCTTATAAAGTAATTAAATTTTTACTCCTAGTCTTAAAATGAGATGACATTATATATTAGTTTTAGTAAATGTAGCTGTTAAAATATCATACTAATTACTCTATTTATATTTAATTCTGTTCAATTCATTATTACTGTTTGATTTTGATGATAATGTCATTTTTTGATTTTATTCAAACTAAAATGAATATAATCATTAAACTTTTGCGCTCAACACATTATACGACCTTATTACTAAATCCATTACAACGTGTTTGTGTTATAATATGGATCATCGTTTTCAAGTTTATTTGTACACTACTGAATCAATGATTTGCCACATCACCGTTGACCTACTTGTCTACCTTTTAAATATTTAAACTATAACTTCAATATTAATGTTGACTGAAAATGCCGTTGATAGCATATACATTTCTACCTTTCAAAGTGAATATACCACAACTGTTTAAATTTAAAAAGAAAAAAAAATTAGATAAGATGTATAAGAAAATTGTTATAAATCGTTTATGATGTAGCCCTTCTAAATGACTGGAAATAGAACATAGATTTAAGACTATTATAAACTAGACAGTATAAATGTATGTTGTGTTATTTACATAGTTAATATCTCAAATTACTTAAATTATTAATAGTTTTGAAAAATAACAGAAAATGGCGCGGATTAAAGACAGTTTTTTAAAACGATTTTGATTGTGTTTTAACTGTTTTGAGTACCAATTAATTATCCAGTATCACTAAGTAAACATTTATGTCATTACGTTAATTTTATTGTTAACCATATCTAATCATATATTTAAATTCGAATTTAAATATAGCTGGTGTCAATAAGGTGAACTAAAGCGTCAGTCTTATGTATCTTACATTATGTATATTTTAGATAAATATATTATTACTTTCTAAGAAAACAAATACTAATTTAACTAAATTACAATAAAAAATATTATGCTCGTCTGTATATATGAGTATTGAATATGTATTATTTTTACCGTGTCCAAGTCACGTAATACCAAACAATTTTATATAGCACTTAAATAATCGATTTTAGACCTTTCTGAAGGTAAAAACATAACTGGTAGTTTCTACCTTAAATTTGAATTATTAAAAAAAAAAGATTTATTCTACCAGATATTAAATTATTTTTAGTTATATATTTGCATATATTTAGTATGTTTCTATTATTTCGTGATGAATTATACACTTCAATAGAAGTGGTAATTACTATAGATATTTTAGCTTATAAAATTTCAAATATTATTTTAATTTTGACACAGGATGTCTATAAGTTTACCTTGTCACTTTATATAATCATAATTCAATGGTTAGATAATTATTATTTTTCTGCAGTACCTGTTATAGTTCCGTTCACTATAACGTATAAAATGTAGAGGTTTATTGCGGACCTATTAATTAGGATTAATTTAGAATCCAGGTGAATCCAGGTTATGTGTTTCTTTAAAGTAAACGTACAATATAGTGGTTAGAACGCCTGCAGCATTTACTATGTAACATTATGTTGTGTAGCTTGATAATGAATTAACGAAGAAACTTAGGGTTGGAGTTGACTGCAGTAAGTATGTATTATTAAAGGTCACGTTGCAAAATATATAATAATATGATACAATCTACAGGGTCTTCTGTGAATGTTACTAGTTTTCGTTACAATATACCAGGTATCTACGAATATTCAATTAATAATTTAATAACGAGTTTATTTTAAAAGAAATATTTATTTTTAGACAAACTAAACTTAATGCAGAATCTTGATAATATTTTTTAAATAAAAATCTACCAGTCAACCCTTTAGTTTCTAGTTATAATTGTGTGATCGAGTTTACTAATTTAGATTAATACATTTTAGCTTAAAATTTATAAAATGTTCAATATTTATGAATAAGGATTAAAAATATAATGCCATGTTTGTAGTAAGTTGTTTAGATTGTTACGAAAGCGTCTTAAAAGTATAAAAGCACCGTATTTTTTAGATATTTAATATAGATGACATTAGATATTTAAATAAACAATAACAATTTTTTTTCTATTATTGGTTCAAGAAATATTAAACAACAAACAATTTATAATGAGTAATCACAATAAGTATTTGTGAGATTTGAAAGAAAAATAACATTATTGTGGTTGCGTAAATCAATAGCTATTCATTAGTGACACGTAGTTTAAAATTGATCTTGATGTATTTTAAAAATATTCTTCGTAGATACTTGAAAATTTTAACGCATGTTATAATATTTGATATACACAATGGTATTTTCAAATGTAATGATTTTGTCAAATTTTTTTCAACCTATTGTATTAATGTATCTCTGATAGTAAAATAAATAAATAAAGTAATGATATAACTCACTGCCCTACTTAATTTTAGTGAGTCCAGAGACATACAATCTGTTTTATTTTTTGTCCTACAGAACGCATCGTAGTGTGGCTGATCAGCACGAACAAAATAAAAATTGACGGATTAACTCAGACCATTTAGTAAATATATTATAAAATATAAACTGATGCTCATTATCGTTTTTTGTATTTAATAATTAATCATTGAATCAAAATTTAACACATAAATTACAGTGACTTCTTTAACTTTATTTTTCACTTCAGAATATATTTTGTCCGAAAGCACTTTATGTAGGTGACATTACTTACATTAAAAAAAAATTCATCCAAACAAATTAACGAGATAATGCGTATTTAATGATATTACAGTAAGTTAGTCGTGATATAATTGTGACTCTTGCTAAAATAAAAACCGGTGTATGAATATTTAAATTTACAAAAGTATAATGTGACAGTGTCATTATTATACAGTATATAATACCTTTCAATTAAAACTTAATATAATTATTTTGTTCATAAAAGAACATATATTTTAACTATAGGTGTACATTGAATTTTTTTAAATGTACGTACATACACCATTATATTATTAAACATTTTTTTACGGGATTTAAAATCATTTTAAACTCGTTTAAACTAAACTGTTAACAGACATTTAGAGACGATTATTATTATTCATAAAAAATATAAATAATGATATATTACGTTTATAAAAAATAAAATAATTTTTTGACTAAAGAAAAGCAAAAAAAAAACTTAGCTGTAAGTATACAAGTAACCGCTGTATGAATTTCGGTTGCGAAATACTATGAAAAAGAAAAGTAGACAGATTTAAATAAAATTAATTTTATTTGATTCAATAGGAATACAAATCTACTGCCAAATTATTTTCATTTTTCATACAATGATATCAACATTTTAATCCATTGTTTAACGAGCTCCAGTTTAGCCTTATACTCTATTATGTCTGTACACTAAAGAATAGTCTATTCTCCAACAGCTACTCTAACTTCATTGTCTTCATTGTCTATGCTTAATTGATATTCATTGGTGTGAAAAACAAATGTTCAAATACTCAAGTAAATAATGTTTTGAGTCTGGAAAATATTTTTCTCAAATATTCCAGTCAAATTAGTCGAGGAGATTTAATGTGACATTACCAGAATATGACATCACGATTTTATGCGAAAAATCTGATTGTTTTTGACAACTATACTGGCAGTGACGTTGCCACGGGGGCATGGAAACCATGTCACCTTCCACCCCAATGCATATATAGAATGATGGTATTAATAACTTTTTTGTCTGTATTATCAGTTTTAAGTTTATTTTCTAAAATATAATTTTATTAATATCCCGTGGCATCAATAGCAACCATGGATAAACGCTATAGCTGCAGATGGTGCGTGATTAAAAAAGGAAAATATGACGAATATAGTTATACGTTTACAAATATAAGATTAGATAATATGATTATATTGATAACAATATACTTGTTCATGGCGTATAGGGAGAAAATCTTTACCGTTACGAATTTTGATTACTGCGTTAAAATAAAAGTTAATATACAACTGTACAACAACTATTAGTAAACAACTGTGATCGATTGATATATGGTTTAATGATTAATGATCCTCAATACCTACATAATACCATAACTGAATCTGTATTTTTACTGTCTTGTTTAACTGTAAACTAATTGTAAACTTATAAAATATAAAAAAAAAAAAAAAAAAAATGTTAATATTAAAATAAATTATCATTTATCTGAAAAGGTTAAAGGATATCATTTATTTTACTGATTTTCTTCAATCAGTCATGTGAATTTGTATGTTGAAGTGTATCCTTTGCGCAATTTTTTTCTTAAATTTGGTAAAGTTATAATTTTATATATTATAAAAAAAAGTATTTAAAAGCAACAGTATAAATTTTTTTATTTTTCCCCTTCCTCTTTTAAGAAATTCTGATTACACCACTGTATCCTAGTCTTCAATCTTTCATCACTCATCTTAGTTTTTTCAGATTACATGATTAACACTTTTGCATGTGTAATCTCTTCATATGGACCTTTTTCTAGACTAAAAAAAAATGTTGTAATCTTCTACACTGACCTTTTTTATTTGGCTACTTAGGTTTAAATTTTTATAATCTTCCAAAAACTGAAAATTCTATGAAAAAAATCGTTTTACATGTTCTCGTGAAAAATGTAAAAAAATATTAAAAATGAATTAATTATTTATCATAAAAACTCGAGTGCTCGTTTTTATAAATAATTAAAAAATAAGTTACTATTTTAAACTTAAAATTTCCGGTGCATCCGAGTTGTATGCTAATAAAATAAATATAAAATGGAATGTTCAAATTGCATGCCATTTCTTGGAGAGGTCTGTCCGAATTGCATGTCCTGTACCAACAAGTTTATCTTTATTTATCATGCACTTACATGCACAACTTAAACTTTATTTTTGAATTTTTATTTTTTTTAAAAAGAACGCATGAATACTGATTAGAAACTGATTAGTCTCAGAATTGAAATATTTTTTTATCCGAGTAAACATTTAACCAAATTATAGAAGATGACACTGTGAATATTAAATAAAACGATTGTCAAGGCGTCATCTTGCAATGAACTAAAGTAATCAAGTGAATGTATTGTACACTTTTACATGGCATTTTAAATGAATAATAATATTATAAAATTGGGTGGAGTTTTTAACAATATACAATATAAATAGTGTAATCTTTTTTAAAAAAATTAGGAAAGTCAAGAACAAAGTTTACGTTATGCACATAAGTACATGATAAATAAAGATAAACTTGTGAGTACATGGCATGCAGTTTGGACATTACCCTTCTAAGAGGTGACATGCAATTCAGACATTTTTTTGGCATCCTATTTAAATGCAGCTAAAATTTTTACTTAAGATTTATGTTATGTAGTTAATTTTAGATATTTTATCATTTTAAAAATATTTTTTTACTTTTTACATTATAAATTTAAAGATTTCAAATTTTTCGGTTTATACTGATAAAATGTTTTTTTCAATCAATTATAGTTTTACAATTTAGTTCGAAGTAAAGTTCTTCATTAGTTTTTATTACAGCAATAAAAAAATAAAACATTAAAATTACGTAGTTATAATTTATTTTTATTTTTTATTTATACAGCATAATACATAATAGGAATGTTATTAATTGAATATTCTTTTGTTGATTTTATTTATATCATATAATATGGTCAATGGTATTTTATAAAGATTTACAATAGTATTTTTTTTTTTAATGTTTTCTATTGATTAAAGAAATAATTAAATGTGTATTACTAATAAAAAAAAAAAAAAATTAAACTTAAATAAGTAAAATTAATAATAGTTATAAGTAGATTACCAATAGTTATTAATATAAGTAGTTAATATGAATCCAATAACGAACACATTATTTGTTATTTTTTATGTAAAAAGTACCTGTTTTAAATTTGTTTTTATAACCATTTCAAATATTCACCGTGAACACTGTTATACCAACATTATTTTTATTAAAAACTTACCTTGGAGGCTATATTAAAATTATAATAGCAATTTAAATTTAAAGAAAAAAAAAATATAATTACTAAATCAATTTAAAACATATTATTGTATGTAAGAAAACATTTATTTTAGTATTCTTATTTATTTTAGTGATAATGATATTATAATATCTTATTTTTAATTGGTCATTAAATTATCATTTTAAATAATACATTGCCACATAATTTAACTTAATGCGGGTTATTCCAAATTTATAATAACATAATTATTTTCGTGGTAGCTGCGCGTAGTATAGTATCCAATTATGGGTACAACTTCAAACAGTTGCGCCATAAAGATATAAGTACGATAAATGATAATATATACAATTTATACTTCAGTACTAAGTATATAGTAAATGTTTTTAGGTTATCATATAGTATTGCTTTTGTCCATCGTGGGTCATCCGAATGACCGTCCGGTTATATACCTGTTTACTAATTTGATGAAGATTTCTTTTATCCGGGATAATTTCAGAGACCCTTTTTAGCGGTCAATTACTGTATTTCTGACTAAATACAAACCGCTATCGTATTTTGTGGTGTACAATTAGTAAATATTATAATGTATAATTGATTACAGATGAGTGGAAGATATTATGTTACCCAACGATAGAATATTATTTGTTTATAATTAAAATGTTCAACTTCAGCAATCACATTAAGTTACTAAAAACATCAATAAACCATTGAATAATAATAATTATTGTAAAAACAATGAGAATAATAAATTATTGATTATTCTACAGTTGATAATTCATAATAACCAATAAAAATAATTCAAAATAATATATATGTTAATGTATAGATGCTATAAAATGGTTTATACACGTAATGCTAGGAAGGTATGTATAATTTAAGACAAAAAATAAAAATAAAATAATCAATAATATTTTATAGTTGAATTTGTAGTAAAAATGTATTTTTACTAGTAAAACAATCGATACAAAATTAAAAATATTATACATACCTACAGAGTGATTTATCAAGTATGATATCACCTCTTTTTTTCTTCAATAATAGTAATATTATTACAGTTATTTAAAATTTGATTTTAGAGATTTTTAAACATAATTAACGTTTTTAGATGCTTGAGATTTTTTGTACTTCTTGTATAAGTTGGTATTTTTTCATTTAATATTATTACTTTTGTATACTGTACAATGTATATATGTATATACATTGGGACAAAAATAATATATATTGGAAATTTTTTCATTCATTATTTTCCTTCAAATAATTTGTAAATAATTCGTTTTTACATCCCTGGCGTAAAAATTATTTCTATATTAGCTTGATGCAATTAACTTAATATTTTTACAAATGCATGGTTTTTTTTTTTTTTTTATGTTTTTGACGGATTATTATATAATACCTATACGCAGTCAAGCGAGAAATGAGAAAATTATTTTTGTGTAATATTATGTTATATCCCAGTTTACAAATGTTTTAATAATGCGTTTCAAAACCCATTTTGCCATTAATAAAAAAAAAGCATTAGAAAATGGCGTTTTCCATAAAAAAAAAAGTATTTTTTTACTGAACATGACGGAATTTTCTTAACTTGTTGAAGAAAATTTTTTTTTTCAATATGTAATCAAAAAAATGAATATTTAATTTTAAACGTGGATTATTTGACACTTAGTCGTTTTGTGTAGATATTACAATGAGAAAAAAATAATAATAATAGCAGTTAAGTATACATACACCAATAATACTAAATGTAAATTTCAATGAGTGGACGATATCGAAAAGTTGTTAAAACTTACGATTGTCCAGAAATAAAAAAAAATAACCAAACTCGAGGTAATTGGAACGGTTTACGATTCGTTGTTTTCATGCCAATAAATTGTAGATTGGTAACTGTTATGAGATAGACTAACAACAATGTAAAAAGTGATTTATTGTACGTACCTATATCGAGTTGAGAGTCAAATCGCTGTGGAACAACTAATAAATCTATAGATGCGATATTGGCCGCAATAGCTACAACCTATGTATTTTTGAAAGATAAAAATGACGATAATATGATTGTATCATTTGTAGCGTAATCATTAATCGATACATGTTTGTACGTATAAATAGGTGAGCACGATTAAATTGTGGTTTTTTAAACGAAAGAAAAAGCCTTATAAGTATCAAGTCCAATAAATACGATGAAAAATACAATTTCACCTCTAGTAGATTTCGAGTACAAATAACTATTTATAAATTAGTTATATTAACACTAACGAAAATAGATTGGTTTATTCATTTATTCAATATATTTGTGTCCATTATGAATAATAACGTTTTTATCATAACAATAAATAATAAATAGCTTTTTTTTGACAACAAAAGGTAATATGATTGCTAAAGCGAAAATTCTAATTATTTGTAGTTCGGTGGAGTACATAGAAATGTCCGCAATGATGATGGACAAGTACTGTATTGATATGTAAATATATGTTTTATGAATATATTTTCACGTTTTTATGTTGGCAATACATACATGACAAAGATTTGACAAATTTGGTTTTTCTTATTTTCATTTACGCGATTGATATTTTTCATTTTTGTGAAGATAGAACGTTTATTTTTGTTCTCGATGGATTCCACGTTAAACGAGGATCGTGGTACCTACCTGGCGTGTAATAAAATAATAATGTTAATACAATTTATAGTAGAGTTTTATTAGTCGGTCTAGCGCAGTAGGTACTTATCTATTGCGAATTCTCGCGGGAAATTCGATTAGATCGGTTGGTTTTACTAAATCACTTTTTGGTGTGTAATTGTATTAGTATATACTAGCTATTTAATGTTGTACAATAATATATAATATTAATGATTACTGGCGTTGTTTCAGATTAGAATATAGTACATTAGGAGCACCAGATACCAACCAGTTCAAAAAGAGAATACAAATACTAAAAGGTAAAATAACACGATAACGTTTACGATATAGTCTAATAAATATTATTATAGTTTAATTCATATACCACAACATCGCGAGGATCGTATATTATATAGTTTCTGATTAAATAATTTAAGTAAATAAGTTACGAATAAAAATCACTATTCGGGGATGTTTATAATTTTATATTGATCTAACATTACGGGGGAAAACAGAATCTACGCATTGAAAGACCCGAGGCGTGTTATTTGTCACTCCGTCGGGAAGTTATAAGTATATTTTACGAAATTCCTGATGTGCACATTTATACCACAGTGTGGTTTAGGTTAAAATAATATCGAAATATATCATTAAAGAATCGAACGCAAACTTTTCTTGAAAACATTTATTTTAAAATACAAGCATGCGAACTAATTTAGTTTCATCGTAAATTTATTTGCGTATTTTTACATTAATATTGAGGACGATATAGCAAAGAACAATTATTGTTGTACGACCGTTGAAAATGTTTTGATGGACGATTTTATACTGATTTCAATTATTAGAATCACACCACCGCTCAATAAATTAATAATAAGTTTATGTGATTAGGATTACTTGGCGGTACCCATCAAGTCCTACGACTGCTAGGATCTTTTTCTCCGTAATATGTCAGTTATATAATTTCATTTTATTTCTGTAGTTTTCTTCGTCTTAAATCGGAATAATTATTGTCGTTTATTATCGTCACAGTGCGAAAACGAACGATAAAAATACATCCAAATTATTTTGTAGAAATTCGCTATTCGCAAATATCAACGTTTAGTAGCACAGTAGTGTGTCGGCCCTTGACCGCGTTACATTACGTAGTTTTTACTCATATACCTAATATTGTGTTATTGAATGTTCAATATACTTTCATTATCGCTTGTCCGTCGTCTAATGTTTACCGTTTATGGTCGTAAAGCTAGTACATAGTTGCCAGAGAGTTTATTTCAATATCTCAAAAGTCTATACTCCGTAAGTTGTGTCGACGTCTACATCGTATTATGAGTTGAACGACCTCGACTGATCAAATTTTTTCTAACATTTTCCAAACCTCTGCGACCATATTATTTGTTTATCGCATCGCTTTATGACGAACCCAGGGATCCTGCATCGATTTCGCCCCGATCCCGAAAAACGTACGTTGCGACGGTTCTGCCCCCACGCGCGTGTTAGAGTTGCCGCCGTAGAGACGGACATAGTGTGAACCTCAAAACAGCACTCGAACGACAGACATTGATTCGATCGGGTTCGGTTCGCAGACTGCGAGCTGTACCTGTTGCCCGCCGAATCGGGTCGGCTGTCGTCCAGGGACCTGCCGCCGGTCCGCGGACCTCAGCAACAGCAGTGCGTGGTCAGGTTCGCGCAGCGTCACCGCGCCCGGTTGGTGATCGACATCGTCAAGCTGAACGTGCCGTGCAAACGCGGCTGGCTCCAGGTGTCCGGCCGCCAGCCGGTGTGCGGAAAGCTGGAGGACCTGCGCGAAGCCGACCGGCACTACGTGCTGGACGCGGGCTGGTCGCCACCGCCGCCGCCGGCCATCACGTCCACGGTGAACCGGTACGCGTTCTCCATCGTTTACCGGTTGGCCGCCAACTGTTTCGACAACGACGTGGCCCAGCAGAACGGCACCGTCGTGTTCACGCCCGGTTCCGAGTGCCGGTACAAGGTCACTCAGCCGTACGGTTACCGGTTGCGGTTGCTCATCGACTCTGTGCCGTTCGGTCACCAGACCGCGGACCCGGACGCCGCCGTCACCGCCGACTACGACCACGCGGCCACCACCTCCAAACCCATTACGGTCAGTACTGAAATCGTATTGTTATTATTGTTGTTATTATTAAGTGTTATTTGTAGTAGATAAAAACGCTCGGTCGTAATTTATTTGTTTGTTTTCGCGGTTTCATAGGACAATAGTAGGTACTTATTAAATGTTTTAATACCATCCGCGACTGCGTGAAACAACGGCCGGTTAAACATTATCAAAATTATTGTATTACCGTTAGATCACAACAGTGACGGTCAAATTATTTTTGCATCGTGGGATAGTGAAAGGGTGTTTTATTTTTTAATGCGATTTGATCATTAAAATCGTATTTTAAGGTTATTATAATATCAATTTGTTGATAAATCGATATAATCTTTTTTTCCCTGCATATTAGAAAAATAAAATTATTATTGTTTGGGTATATTAATTTTTTTTCTTCTGAATATATAGATATTGTTGTAAATATTAAAAAAAAATATGTATCCCACGTGAGCATATAACTCCCCTCCCCCTGGATCATAAACGGAGCAAAGAACCTATTGAATGTTAACTGCGACGTTTAGTCCTAAAATTTTATCGTATGATATTTTGTTCGGTGATATTGGATTAAATCCCCTAAATAATTTTGGGTTATTGGAGTTGAATCCGACCAATATTTATTACATTGTTTGAGTTGAGGCATTTCAGCCAATTTTCATTATCCAGGAGACACCGTATGGAGGTCGACTGAGTTATCTCCCAAAAAGTGTTTTCGTTACAATAAGAATAAAAAAGTTAATTAATTAAAAAATATATATATTAAAAATGATAATAGAAATAATCATTAAGCGCAATAATAATATAATAATGTCAACATTTAGAAATAATAATTATGTGTAATATTCTAAAGTAAACTTTTAAATAGTTGCTAGTAAAAATTAAAATAATACTGATTACATGGTTTTGTTGCTTTGAACAATTTTTATTGATTGGCATCTATACGGTACAAAATGTAAATTTAAATATTGCCGGCGTTGAAGCTAAGGTCAAAGTCAATATTTACCAAATCTCTATAATAACTAACGAATTTACAATACGTGACTTATCGGCATTCGACATCATATACAATAATCATTCATCAGTGTTTTCCGTGATCTTGTTTAAATTTAGAGGGTTGCAACGGACGAATATTGAAAAATCTACTCTTATTTATCGAAGTGATACTTGTCGTCTCTGGACACGAATTCTAATCAATGCTCAAATGATTGGTAGCAGGCCATTAAGTAATTTCATATCACCAAAATTTATCGTCCCGAGTTTATTCAAAATAGTTAAAAAAACCGTTACATAATAGTATAATACAAATCGTCGTGTTCAACGTGAAACATGGAGATCGGTCAGCCCATCATCAATAAACAAGCATTTCAATCGTTTGGGATCATTTATTGAATGCCACGAGTAACATATTTTATTAAAAACAACAAACGAATACGTGAACGTCGTGCGGTTTGACCGAGGGTGACCGAAGACTACAACGATAACTATCTATAAAAAAAAAAAAAAAAAACTAAAAGTCCCTCACGAGGTTTATTATTTCATTTCATGTTCGTTTTATTTGATCCATGCCCGTAACAACAACGATAAAATGCATTTTATATTGATTACCTGTTTAAAATTTATAGGTATACAATTATTTTTGTCACAAAACGTTGTTGGCTCTAAAGCTTATAAACTAAACGAACGATATAAAATTATATTTTAGTAAATATAATAGACGTGCTATACCTAATTTCCACAGACTACTATTTTAAGAATAAAATATCTGACGATCAAAACATTCACCCAGAGACAAAATATTTAAAAAAAAACGTTTTTGTATTATTTAATTTAAATAATACCATATCCATGATATTAATTTAAATAGGGAACAGATATTTTGAAATCATACACCATTGTTCTATTTTTTACAAATGACTGCTTTGTGACTGAAATGGTGACCAATTGAGGTTAGTTATAATTCAAAATACTATAAATGTCGCGATAATTTGCCGCAGTTTCTTACAACTCAATAAATATGATTAATTTATTCTTTCATTATTCATTCAAATATACTATAAATTATCTGCGAATTGAAATAATATGGTTCACGATTAAAATTATATAACAGTGTTCAAAAAGTGCACCAATCTTTAAAGTCTGATGAATGGGTCATAATACTAATAATGATGATGAAATTCATTTTTGATTACATTTCATACTCTTATACTATATTATGTAAGAATATTATATAGCTACCTTCATTAACAAAATGTTAGACGATCAGTTGATTAACTCTATCCCATCGACCGCGTTTTTCTCTGAAATGTGTCTTTATGATGATACACACTATTATATAATAATATTACATTGTTAATGACGTTTCTTATAATATTTTATCAAAGAGAATAATTTTACTCGTATTACACGTTTCAGAATAATATTAAGTTTCCAATTAGTATTAAAATCAAATTAATCACAAGTTGTATAATAAGTTAAATAGGTTAGTTTAAGGGAATAATAAATAAAAACTTGATTTTATATTAAAAAATTAGTTTTTTTTGCTATTATAATATAATGTGAATATCGTTTAAATATAAATATTATCAAACAAATAATTTTGATCGAGAGAAAAAAAAATAGACTATTGTTCATATTGTACTTCATACTCGGAATAGATATTGAGGTTATAAAAATAATAAGAAAAATAATGTTTAAACTTCATATTTTATACTCGAAAAAATATAAATCTTTAAAACATTTTCACTTACAAAAAAAAAAATAAAAAATAATAATAATAATAAGAAAAGAAAACTATAAAACAAATTTGTATATATTATTATTTAAACTGAAATATGACCTAACTAAATGTTCATGTTATTTTCGAATGTGGAAGTAAGCTATAAAAAAAAACGGCAATGGAACTGTGTCATCAATTTGAAAAGTATATTAAATATAAAAACTTTTTTTTAAATATTAAATAAACATTCAGAATTAATAAATATTTAATGTTAATTACGTTTTATTTATTGGATTAAATCTGTGTTAAATTTTAGTCAGATATCTAAGTTTATTCCTACATTTAAGTTAATTTTATATTGTGTCTCACTGGCGTTTTATCCTCAGAAGCAACTTTTATTTATTCGTTGTCAACTTTTTATTATTTTAGACGACCCTTATTATTTAATAGATATGCAATGTTTAAATAATCTAAAATATGTACATTTTGAATTAATAATAAATTATTTTATTACAATAAATAAATAATAATAATAAAAATCACGTTTGATCTACTATAGTTAAACGAAGTATATTAGGTGGTATATATGCTTGTTATATCTATACAAACAGTATAAACACTAAAACTTATTATATTCGCTTACTTTTGACTATCATCACCCCTAATTCACGTCCTATTCAATTTTACACAATAATTAATAAATTATATGATAACTCTGTGTATTCAGTATACGTTATCATATTGATATGTTATACATGTATAATGTATATATTTGATTATATGAATAATACGAAACGATGAAAATAATGCGTAGTTACATGTTACATGACTATTTTACTTATTCCCTACTTGAATTTTCGAAACCTATGTAATATACACACATTATGTACATAACTATACAATTAATTCTTAGTACGTGTCATAGAGGTATAATATGCTGATGTCGTTATTATCGCAAGGAAGAAGTGGATGTGGGTTAGGATAAATTAGGTAACGTATGTACGCATTCTAATTTTACGTGGGGCTCAGCGTATAATTCTCAAGAACGGGACGGGGTGGTTAGTTTTTTTTTTTGTTGTGTTGGAAGTGATGTAGAAGATTGTTCATGACTAGTTTCGGTATAATGTTGTTGTCTTGCAAAACTCAATCCCCCTGGACATGAAAAACAAAACACGGCAATTATTGTGGTTATTTACTTATCGTGAGTGAATCATAGTAAATAATGAATATAATAATATAATTTAAGGCATATGAATAGAAGTTGCCTTACTTTAATTGCAGAGCACCTAAGGCTTATATAACCTCACTGCGTATTTGTAATCGACGTGTTACAAAAGTTGTCATAGAAGAATGTATTGTTAAAATGATGCAGTGAAGATTTAAGTCTTTGCAATCTGGATTTTATAAACAAGACTGGGATGATCACTAACGGCACTATAATAATATTATTCACGGTTCTCGAGTTTAGATGTGGCCACAATATTTTGAAATGGTCGTCACAGCGGTTTTTTTTTTTTTGAATTTGTCTCTATCGTTCAATTTTGTGCGACGAAATTTTTCCACCGTGAATTTGATCGATAACCAATGATTTTCGCATCACCATTGGCGAGTGATTATAATAATATGTATATTAGAATGTTGGACAGTGGTACAACGAATCTTGGTCAAACCTCCGATTTTCCGAGGATTATGCGTTAGACAACAAGTCAATGTAAAATGCGCAGTCACTTATATATTATGTATTTTATTTATAGACATCAAATAAAAAAGACAGCTTTTATAAAACTTTTACTGTATTTACATAATATAATCATGATAGATGATCGATTGTGTCACAAAAACGTTATCCATAAGAGGAAATATTAAAGCCATCCACCCACTAATAAAAATAATTAAGACTTCTCCGAGCACATTTTATTTTTACTACAAAAGAATTATTAATATTATTTTACGATATCAATAAACATTAATGTAACAAGTTATTATCTGTTTTATTACCTAACCTATAACTTCCAATAATAAAAACCCTACGAATACGTATAATCTAATCGCATCATTCACATTTAATGTCTTTCCAGTGAATAGTAATAGGGAAATATTAAAACGTACTATGTATATTGTGCTGATTCCTAAAGTAAATCCATAAAATATATCTACAGTATAGTGCTAATTAATCATATTGAATTAAAATTAAGATATTATTAATTATTTAATGACTATAGTTAAATTGTTAATTATAAAAATATGTTGACACTCAAAAAAAAATTGATCATTCACTTATAATTGTTTGGAGTAATTGTTCCAAAAAATATCTTCGTGACGCCATTGTAGACGATAATAATTGACGGGTACTGGGTAGGTTTGGATCACTGGATTTACTACTATAATGCTATACATATTCATATAATATCTTTATTGGCTATATTATATGCATATTTCCGGCTAAAACTTAATTCGTGTACAGACATAGTGATACCACTTTATCATATTATGTGTCACAGATCGACACACTTCCAATTCATCAGTCAACCACCACATGTCCGGGCACATTGTTTCGGCTCACTGATGGCGCAGTCGGGTGGTTCTACTGCGCACCATCCGACGGTCCCAGGCGACAGATGTCTATGATATCTGAGACGAACGTAGTGGTGATGGAGTCATCGTCCGCATCAATACATGTGCCAACGCTAGTGGTGTCGTACCGGGCCGAACCGATACCGGAAGTGGTGTCCCAGTGCCCGTACGGTTCAGTGTCGCTTAGGGCGGGCCGGTGTCTAACCATCGTTAATGAATTGCTCAACTGGGAAGACGCCGAAGAATATTGCACTCAAAACGGCGGTGGAGGTCATTTGGCCAGCATCGACAGTTATCGTACGCAAATGCTCATCGACACAATATTGATCAATAGGTAAGACGCATATTTATATAGTTTGTACATGTTATACGCGAAGTGTGTATATTTCTTGTACGTTGTGGATCGGTGTTGTTTATCATTTGCGATATAATTCTCCAACAAGCCTCCTTTTCTATTTTCCGGAAAAATTGTATTAATAATAAATATCGTGCAGTAACGCTTTCTATTTCATGATAAGGTGGTAGACAATGAGTTCTAACAATAGGTACCTAATGTATCAATGAAGAGTAACCACTCCTTGTAATCAATAATCCATTGAGTTTACATTTTTTACTTTAACTATTTGCATGTTATACGTAATTGAAATATTATGATATATATATAATATACGATAGGTATATAAATGAAATGTTTAACTTTTACTGCATGATTGTTATATTCCGATGACTCTGAATAATATTTTTTTTTATGCCTACGACTTTTTTTTTTTTATTTTGTTCATTTTATTTCATTTTGGGGCACAATACCACCGTGGTCTACCGATAGAAAACAGAAAAATAAATTTTTAGAACTCACGTAATATTGTCACGCATTCGACTTGCGACATAATAAACTGACCGTATGGTTAAAGTAAACCCATTATATGATCATCCTCATCAGTTGTCGTCAAGGGGTCATTGTGTATCGGCATTGACGTGTGCATGTGTTCACAATGTGACAGAATATAATATAGATTAATGAAGATCATGAAATAAATATAGTTTGAAAAAACGTAGTACTGTTTCAATGAAAAATATATAATGGATGATTTGTCAGAAATTTAATATAAATTACATATTTTTGGCACACTGTTTACTTGTTTCATTTGTCTGCTTTAAAGCATTTATGACATATCATGAGATAAACATTCAGTTGTATTATTAACCAAATTAATTATTTTTTATTACTATCAACCCTACACACAAAAAAAGTTTGACTTAATTGCGTGTTTTGCATCAGTCATTTGAGTGAGCGAATAAATAAACTGTGAAAAGGCCAAAGGGAAATAGTTTGACGTTAATTAAAGCGGGATACATCAATAGTCGTATTGACGATGCATAGACGGGAATTAAAATTATCCAATACTATTTTGACGAAATCAAGTAGTTAGAGATTCATACCAGAAGAGAAATGGTATGGATGGAATAATTAATGTGGAATAGATAGTTTTTAGAGTTATTTTTAATGAAGTAAAGACAAATTAAAATCAAAGGCACAAATTTTTCTATTAGTAAGCGAGTATAGAATATTTATACATAACATATAGGTACTATATGTGTATATTTTGAATTGTATTTATAAAACATAAATCAGAAACAACTCTTATTGCTTACAAATAAAATATGTTTCTTTAGTAATATAATTCTTTTGTAATTTATTTGTGACTTGATGTTGATATGATTTTGACTCAACACGAACAGTTTTTTTACGAATATTAAACTTTGATTTTTTTTTTTAAGCCCGAGTTACAGTGACAACGCCCCATATTGGATCGGAGCTACGGACATGAACAATGAAGGGTTTTTTAAATGGACAGATTCATCGCCGTTCACTTATTCCAGTAAGTCGAATTATTAACGGTATCGCATAAAATAATAAATAAACAAAAAAATCTACTAAATATTTATTTTGTATGGTTTATTAGCTTTATAATATGTCAATGATAATCGGCCACTGATATGTAAACAATATGTCAATATGTCAATATCCAATAATTTAGTGTAGATAAACAGACGATAATCGACAAAACTGTTTTCTCGTTATTTTATAGATTGGTATCAAGGACACATACACCAACCGTACAGTGGTCCAAACTCAAAACAGCCTAACGACGATGGACTTAGTAGACAGGATTGCGTTGAGCTAAGACAAGTGTACAGGCCCCAAAACCGATTGCTCAAGTACTTTAATCGAAATTCATCTTATACTTGGAACGACCGTGATTGCTCTGTGAAAAATCGATTTCTATGCCAAACACAACAGCACACTTCTTTAAACGACAATGGTAACAATTTAATTTGTACCGTATATTGTTATGAATGAAATATATCATTTATATATCATATGTGTAGGAAAAATTACGAGAAAAAAATATTGGCTATCTGTTTTATAAGTTGTATTTGTATATTATTTTGTTAGATCCAGACGAATCGACTTGTAATGTCACGATAAAATTAACTAGTGAGATGAGGTTTGCCTCAATCTCAAGTCCCGGTTTTCCACAACCTTATCCTGATAACCAAGATTGCACTTTCAGTGTGGAAGTGCCACGAGGTTATCAGATTGAAGTTGAATTCGAAGAACTCACATTGGAAAATGAATCTACGTAAGTTCAAATTCATATTTCATCAACAGTTTGCATGAATTATATAATATACATTTATATTTATTCTAGAATAAAGATTATTTTCTACTTAGATTATGAATATTTTCTCCTCAAATTTTAAATATTTAAATATACATTTTAATTTATAATAGTAATAATTTAATTATATATATATATATTTAAGTGTATAATATAACTATATATGTAATATATATATATATTTACAATAGTAAATCATTAAGAAAATTTATAGAAGTAATTATTATCAATGAATTTAATTGCATTATTAATTGCAAAATTTATATATTTTTCACTTTTTAATATAATTTGAATGTGTCTTGTAATAATCATTGATGGAATGTCAATATTTTTTTTGCTGACACTCAAATTTCATGAATCATTGTCCATAGTTTTATTTTTGTCTCGTTCAAAGTCATGATTACTAGTTGGAAAATAGCCCAATCAAAGTTACATACACGGTTATTTACAGTTGCAGTTACGATTACGTGGAATTAATTCCGGGTGATGACGATGAGGGTCCTAAACATTGTGGTGACAAGAGCGACGTACTCAAATTAACTAGGTTCGTCACGAAAAGGACCAAGTTGAGGATACATTTCGTGTCTGACTATTCACACGCGTTCAGCGGATTCAAGGCTCGCGTATCAGCCGAACACGGTAAGTAACGCACGTCGGCGATTCAGTGATACACATTACAGATTATCGTTGCGGCAATACTATTTGCTAATAAAATTTTTTATTGTGCGTGACAAACAGTCAACAACGAGTGTGACGATGCGAGACAGCAAATGTTCAATGGGTCGTGTTATTTGTTTGCCAGTTACCCGGAAGTGTCTTGGCATACCGCTAGGAGTATCTGCAATGGAATAAAAGTACCTTTCACACTATTATTATTATAGATATAGAGCTATATGGCTATTGAAAACATTTTTAAAATTTTCTCGTGTTTGTGTGCTGTTTCCCCAGGCGGAATTGTCGAGCATTCATAATGCCGAGGAAGAACAGTTTGTCGAATCTTTTATCCGAGAATCGACGGACAGCAGATCCGCAATTTATTGGTTGGGTGCAACGTGGAATGATAAATCCTGGTACTGGGTGGACAACTCAACAGAAACGTTTTCAGGTTTGTCTAGTGTTGTTTGCGTTTTAGGTATTTCCTGAAAAAATTTAATTCGCGTAATAAAATAAATTGTTATTACAATCATAATATATATGCACAGCTTGGTTGGCAACCGACGCTATGAACGCATTTACGTACAAGGATATGTGTCTTGCGATTAGTTGGCTATCATCGCCACCCGTAAATCTACCTAGGGGTCTTTACTGGACCGCCAACGACTGTAACACGGTCGGAGGATATATTTGTAAAAAAAATCAAACAAGTAAGTTTACAATTTTATAATAATTATAACGATAACAATATTTTGTAATACTCATAACATTGTATTGAGTATAAAGTTGTAATTTCTATTGATAATAAATAAGTGTTAGCTGTACTATGTTAACTGGAATGACTAATGAAGAAAAACCTTTTTTGTATAAATAAATATGTTTACATGACGACAAAATACCTAACTATGGTTTTCACAACGTGGCGATCGATATTGAAACTTGGTCGAGTGTTTGACCCTAACATTCGAATTTATATAAAATACAATATTTTTTGTTGTTAAAAATAAACCAAAAATGTTTTTAATGAGTAAAAATTTTATTTAATATTTATTATTGAAAAATGACAATTTTTTTTCAAAACATAAGAACAAAACTAGATTGCTACATAATTTATTAGAAATATTTTAAAATGTTTTAAAAACATACTTTCCAGAATTAACTCTATTATATTGTTAAAAAAAAAAAATATACGCAAAATCATTTACCCCTTATTCTTATAAAAATTATGATCAATTCTGATTTTCAATCAACATCACATAGTTAGTTTTAATCGTGAAAAAATGTATTGTAATAATTTTAAAACTATTAAAATATGTATAATGAAAAATTTTACTAAATTGTCCAGGATATATTGGCTAATTATGACTTAATCTGGATAATTCTAGAATTAATATATTATACTTAATACATTATCTAATAATATCAATGGTTGATATATTTACTAAATTATTATAAATTGTTAAAATTATTGAACAAGAATTATCGGATCATTACAATTTAAACACCACGATGTCCGGCGTAAAAGGAATAATAACGTCGCTAAATTATCCGGCCAATTATTATCACAACTTGGACTATTGGATACACGTTATTGGCCCGTATCAGTCACGCATCGTGTTTCAGTTTGATTCAATAAATATTGAACCACAAGCCGATTGCCTTTACGATTTCGTTTCCGTGGTGGAACCAAAAGAACGTGAAAACCGAACAATGACGGTTTGCGGTTACCGCGGGAGTCATCTGGAAGAGTGAGATTATACTTTAATTATTACTTCAATATTTGAAATTATGATTTATGTGTTAAACATTTAAAGAATAAAATTATAACAAACACAAATGTACAGCGGTTTAACAATGTCGAATTCGCGTATTGTTGCAGTTACATCTTCGTTACCGATTCAAATGAGGCGTTTGTGCACTTCCATTCTGACTACTCCGTATCCAGTTCAGGTTTTCATCTCCAGTGGAACACCGTCGACATGTCCGGTTGCCCGTCGCAAACGCTGTCCGCTCTTGAAGGACAAGTTGTTAGCCCTAACTATCCTAACTTCATACTTCCAAATCTCAACTGTGTCACCATGATACTAGCACCAGGTGAGAGCAGGGCGGTGGCTATAAAACCATTGTACTGTTGTGACATGTGAGTGTGTAATTAATATGAATTTTTGCGTCTTCTAGTTGGTCACCGTATATGGATCGATTTTATTGACTATAACTTAGACGAATCCCAAACATTTAAGTTGTATTTGTCGAGAACCGCAGACAATATAACTCCGTTTAGATATCGGAATTCAATTAACGATGGTGCATTTTTGTCGGAAGGCGAGAGCGTTAACATCGAATACTCTACAAATCGCTTACCAAGGGGGAGAGGATTCAAAATAGTGTATAAAATGGGTACGTATGGCTGACTATACTTTAGAATTATAACAACGGTTAAAGTAGTACGAATATTTTAACGTCATTATATGTTCGTAAAAATAATGAATAGTGGTGGACTTTGACGAAGAACGCGCGATCGTGCTAGAGAATGACACATTTGGATTCATGTACAGATTAAATTATCCATTGCCGATGCACTTTCCTAAATTGCGATACAAACAGAGGCTATTAGCTTCGATCGGGCACAACATTCAATTGCAGTTTAACCGAGTGGTGCCAGCGCAAAGTAAGAGTTGAAAAAAATAAATAAATCGAAATTATAACCGTTTCAGTGTTTATACCACTGTATTGTATATTGTACCTGGTATCCATAAATATATACTGATGGTCGTCATCGACATATTATTACATGAGTATGTTGCAACCTAACTTCCGGTGCTACGCCTTTCTAAACTGATTCTCGTCATGAACATAGTTTTCAATTGAAAATTTTTGCAGTGGACACGGCGTTAGGCCGTACCGTATGCCCGGGTCAACAGTCCACGACTGTTATCGAGATCCATGATCATTACGCCGCTGAGAATGGAACTTGGTGGCTACTGTGTGAAAATATTGAACAACCAAAGTCTGTGCCGATATCGATCACTTCGTTTCTCAACTCGATGTCTGTAGTCGTTGTTTATGGTCAGAAGCCTGCAATGGATATAGCATCCGCAAATATTTCAGTGAACGTAAAACCCGGTTAGTACTGTACCATTACTATATCGTTTTTATTACGTATGTTATAAACTATAATGAAGGAATAGGTTTATATTTTATGCGTTGTAGCTTTTTGGTCACTCGTGAAATGTTTATTTTTTTACATCATAAATGATTTTCAGTTAAATTAATGCATTGTTGTTAATTATTTTCTGCTGAAATCGTTGCGAGTTATATGAAAGCTCTGAAAATTGAACGCAGCACATCATCCTTTTATATTTGCGATTAAACACAGATTTTGCTTCTGAAGTGGTGATTTTTTAAAAGTCATTTATGTTAAAAACTATTTATTAAAAAAAAAAAAATGACCACTCTTTTGTTTGAGTTATCACTAAATCTCGTATACCTATCCGTATACGAATCCACCACTTCCGACAATCCACGAGCGCAGTATGTTTTAAAATATATTTTAATAGTCTGATATTTTTTTAATGGTTGTATGTTTCTACTATACATGGTTGTTAAAAAATTTACACATCATTATGAAATTTAATATGTTGCAATTTATTCTATGTATAATATACAGATGCTGAATCCAAAAAGAAACTCATTGCCTTGGCAAAGATTCCAGAAACAGTCAACAGCACTAGAATAGAGTCTTGTAAGCCCAATCCTTGCGTAAACGGTGGTACGTGTATCACCCGAAAAGCCACGCATACGTATCACTGCAAGTGTCACGGAAACTATACTGGTAAATATATGATTTTTAGATAACTTCTAAAGTAATTTATATCGTATTAAGTATACTAGTTGAAAAATGTAATAAACATCCACGGGTATTGCACATATTGATCAAATATCAACAAGCGAGGTAAAAAATGATTCATATTATCAGACGACGTATTATTAACTAGCATTTGAATAATATTATGGAATGTCAAAAATGTTATACCTGTATAGCTAGTTAAAATATGTATCTTTTTGTTCAATATTTTTACGCTTTTAGAACTCAACATTTTAATATTAAAATAATATTAATCAAATTATGTCAATATATTAATTTATTTTGATTTAAGTCAATTAATTCTAATTTAAATTACTTAATCTATTTTTAATTTTATCTCATTAATTCTTATCGTCACATAATTGTCACTGTGATGTATTTCAATAACATATAATTATAACAATTAATATTTAAAGATGAATATTTTTTATAATATAAAAATATTTATTGAATATTTAAATAATTAAATAAGTACTTAACACAGATTCCTATTATTTAATTATATTCTGCCTTGTTAAGTTCATAATTTATGTACATAAGCTTATGAAGAAATATAGCATTTATAAAATATTTCTAGTTGGGCTGTAAGCCGTATTATATTTTTACATTAATAGACTTTGAAACCAGAAAATATTACAAAAAGGCAAAGTTATAATAGTTATAATACGACCATAAAACAAAAAATAGGATATAAAAAATAAAATATAATATTTTTATCTTTATAAACATTAATATTTTCATACAAAACATTTTGCGATGGAACTACATTAGGAAAGCTTATAACTTTTATGTATTAATATTTATCATGCAGTACAGTAATTGATGTGTCAAACGCAAAATTAGGTTTCCAAAGATAATTCTTTTATTTGTTTAAATAAACATAACTACACATAAATAATATATTTAATTCAATAATTAAAGGTAAATTAATTTATGTAAAATAAATGTATAAGTAAAAAATAAAACAAACATGAAATGTTTAAAACTAAGCGGAACTAATTAGTAGTTTACATAACGTGACATTAAACTATAAATAAATCCGTTTAAGTGAAAAATAAAAACTTAAAATTGAAAAACGTTTCCAAAAAAATTATGTATTTTATTTAACACTTTACTATTACTTGATGTATACAGGAACGTTCTGTTCGCTTACGTACTGTGATTTGGGATATTGCGTTTTTGGTGAATGCATCTTAACTGGTAGTAATGGCTTCAAATGCAAATGCCAATACGGATATATGGGACGATTTTGTGATGAAAAGATCAAACCATGCGAACTCAATCCATGCAAGGACCGAGGCGATTGTGTATCGTTGGGCGATTCCGATTATCAGTGCAGGTGTTATGCTTACTGGACGGGTAAGTACCTTTTACCCAGTACTTGCTTAATCGAAAATGATAAATGGGGAAATAAAAACAAAAACAATGTATCTAATATATAATATAAATATTATTACTATATAACAATAAAAATAACAAATAAAACATAGCTACATAAACACTTATATGGTCGTATAAGGTTACCTTTACGTATTTTACTCACGTCACGCGTTATATGTATTATATGATATTTATTGTATTACAGGTGATCAGTGCGAGAGGAAAATGCTGCACATCACGTACAAGCCGTTAACGGAGCGAATGCTTCAAGAACCATTTTGGCTGGGTCTACTAACCGTGTTCGTGGTCATGGGCATACTGGGAATAATATGGTGTGCTAAACGTCACGTACCTGAAAAAATTGAGAAAATATTATCCGAAGAAGCCGAACGCAGTAGACACTGTGAGTATACAAATGTGTTTTACCACTATATAACATATTTTTGTACAACATTATAGGTATAGATATTTATATTTTTTATGCACGTTTAATATACAAGGTAGATAAATCCTATAGATACCTATATAATATTGTTAGTTCGAATGGAAATAGCAAAAATTGATTTATTTTGGTACAAAGTAGGTACAAGCAGAGAGCAGAGTTTGTATTTATACGAATACTAGTGGTGAATGATAATAATAACATGAAAAAAAACATTGATAATAAAATAAAAATATATAAACATAATAAAACTAATTAATAATATGATAATTTTATTCCACTTTAAAATGAAATTAGGAACACATTATTTTTTTGATCGAAATTGTGTACCTACTGAAAGAAAATTGAAATCGTAATATACTTTTTTCGTTTACATATTTAATTAATAAATTATTATATTTACCACTGTTGAAGTTTTAAATTTATTACAATTCTATAATAATATATCTTCCGAAACTAAAACTAAATAAAAATAAAACTTTTAATTAAAAAAAATAAAATACTTTTCTACGCAAAACTTTTAGATTCGTAGTATAGTTTTTAAAAATAATAGTACGAGTATACGTATATTAGGTTTACTAATATATTTCAATATATTCGCATCCCGTTAGTTATTTAAAACAATTAATTTCAATAAACAAGTTTAAAAAGCCTGATAATTTTTTAAATGTTGATATATTTTAAACGAAAAATACATAAATATAATTAGTTTTACCATTTTATATTCATTAAATGTATATAATGTAAAATAATCAAACTGCGAATGAGTTAAAAACGCTTTATTTTAGATAAATAAAAAACAAAAATGCAATGATGAGTAATGAATAATATTTGTGTCACGTTTATACTTTGTTAATTCTAATGACTGTCAACTTCCATGTATTATATAACTACTTATATATTATATATTATAATGATTAATGACCTTATAATGAGCGTACTCTGTTTTAAAGGATACTTTTCCAACAAACAGATCGTATTATATGTTTTTTTTTTTTTTTTTTGTCGCATTCAACATTTTTTACTGTAGACAATATAGTAGGTATTTCTAGGCCAGAGGTTACCAATTAATATTTTTAAAGGACCTCATTAGGAACCTGAACATTTTTAACAGGTTATCAAAATTCTAAGTACATATTTTTAACATACAATTGGTGTTATTTTAAAATTGGATGTATTAAGAACATTATTTTATTTTTTATTTATTATTTGCTATTGTTTATAAACATTAAGGACACAATTAATACTACAAATATTTGAAAAAATTAAAAATTAAAATTAATTATAAATAAAATAAAGGTATAAAATACATGTTATTCATTCTTTGTCTGCGGGCTGGATAAAATTTGTTAACTGGCCGTCATTTGGTGATTCTTGATTTAGACTATAGTGTTAACGTTATTCCTCATAGTCCCCTACATAGACGCTATTTGGGCTTAGCTTCCAAACATTTTAAACTTTTCAGTAATTCGGCTAAATCTTGTGTTAAATTACCGAGCTTTATCTAGCTCGCCATCTCCTTTGTATTCTTACCCAAAATGTTTTCCGCGATACCGCCCCTATAGCTTATACATATACACGTAAATCTGACCCACCGCTGTGGGCGTTTAGACTTTTGTATTACACAGCAATGCATGAATTTAACTGGCGGCCGGCAATGCAAGTTATCAATACTAATACATTGTTTTTTTACAATAAAATTATATAGTTACAGTGAATGCTTCCGGGCGGATGTCGAGCGTACGGGGAGAACTCCTGGTGCCGACTGTGAAAACAAACGGCGCGACACCATCGGAGGGTGGTAACTCGCCGCCGCCGCAGCCGAAAACGTTCCTCAGACGATTGGGTATACGAAAACCTTCATTAATGAGCCTCACCAGTCCGTTACAGACGGGCCGGACGGCCCGTACGTTCAGCCTGGACGATTTGCTCAGGCCACAAGTTCCGAGTAAGGTGTCGACTATACGCCCTCTCCCAAAACCCTTCACCACCTATTCGCACCGCATTGCACTTTAAAATGTTATGACTATTATTTCTACTTCTATATACTTCTATTTTTATAATTAAATACATAATTTATGTACTGTATATGTATATAAATACACACACACACACATACAAATACATATATTGGCACCTCACCTGGACTTGCTCTCTAACACTATCTATTATTATTATTACTATTATTATTATTATTATTATTATTATTATTATTATTATTAGTGTTGTTATTAATATTACTATTATTAATGTTATTACAATAATACCTATACGTCACGACTCACGACATTAAACGTATATTAGCTTGTATATAATATTTTATTTAACCAATACATAGCACGTAATTTAAGTCTTGTAAATATAATAAATAGTATATATATTATTAATATGATAAATTAAAGCGGAGTACGTGTGGATATTTTCGATTAAGAATAATCGTTTTATTTTAGGATTCAATCAATACCGCGCCAAACAAAAAAGCGTTTCGCCATCAAAATTTCGTACCACTATAGCAGATAAATCAGAAATACTTCAACAGCTCATATCACCTGGGCTCGAACGACAAGCCAGTTTTAACGACGAAATAAATTTAGTTGACAAGCTATCGACTAATAATATCGGACCTAACGATATACTCTTACCACAGTCAAATATTTCACAAGAAACGAGTTTTTCAAACGATTGTTCAATAGGTGATGTACACAATTTATTTATAGTATATTCGTGAAGCTAACGAAAACAATTGACTAAATGTTAAAATTTAAAATCCAGACGAAGCTGTTCAAAAAATTGAAAAGAAAGTCACGTTTGCAAGGCTAATGAATAAATTTCAATCAGAAATGAGCTCTACAAGTTCAGAAGTAGATGCTCAATCTAAAAAAACTTTGAGAAGGCCATGTCCCAACCAAGGCAGTGATTCTTTGTCCAGTCTAGAAGGTGTACTAGGTAAATTTATATCGTTCTAACAAGAGTTAATAATTTAAATTTTGTGCAGAAATCTTGTTAAGTTACTTATTTTATTATTTTTGATTTTTTTGATTTTTAAATTACATGGTTAAAAATTAGTAATGTATTGGTCAAAATACTGAAATTATAGTGACTATTTAAATGATTTAAGTGAAAATAATTCGTTTTTGATAGAGAACCGAAATCCAAATACATTGTCGCTAAACCAATACCAGCAACAAACGGGTCAAAAAGGTCAAAAAGCAATGAGTGCTGATTCGATTTTGGCCATGTTCCGGAATTTTAACACAGCAATGGCAATGACGGAAATGAGTAATTACTTATCAGCATCTACAACACCAAGTTGCTCTAGTCTGCAAGACGAAGTAGTAGGCAGCGAAGACGAGTCGTTGATGTCTAATACTGTTCATTCACCAAGTGGTGGCAAAGAATCCCCTACGCGATATCGTTATTCCAACGTAATTCAAGTGAGTCAAGCGACATAGAAATACAAAGGTTATAATTTATATGTGTAATATACAAATATATATATTTGTTATTAATTTATAATTCATTGTAAAAGTATGATTGATATTAACTATATTATATTAATTTAATCGTTCTATTATCAGCTACCTGTGGTGGACATGTTGAGTTCGCAACGAAACAATTCAAATAATCCACTGAACAGCTTACAACATCCACCGTCCATATTACTCGAAGTGCCTAACTATCGTATGGACTGTTTATCACCGATACACGAGCTACCAACGCCGGCGCCATCGCCATCTCCCACGCCCATCATATCAAGAAAGTCAGCGTTCAGTTGTCTAAAGGATATGGACAACTACCACCACCATCAGCAGCAGCAGGTTTTTATTTTTTTCAAATGAAAATGTTTATCTAATTTTTTTTTTAAATATTATTATTGTTTCTTACCAAGGAACCACCGTCCTTAGAAGTACCAATCGAACTACCAGCGGCCCAAGCTAAAAAATTGACCATACCCACGTTGGTCATACAACAACCGACACCTATAAATTCACCAAGTATGGAATTCCCCGGGTCTCCACCACCACATAAAGAGAAACCACTCAACAGAAAAATGTTGAAAGACATGGAGAAGCCAATATCGTTGGACCTTCCCGCACCACCACCGGTCATCACCGTTACGTGTATGAGCGATTCAGATACAGAGTCTGTGACCACAAAAAACGGTACGGACTCGTCAAAAAATGGAGGAGGCATGTGTTACCTTAGTCCATTTTCTATGTGTTCCCGTGCCGACAGAATAGCCTCGGAATCGAATCTTAGCTCATCTGGATATAGCTCGGGCCCGTCCCGATGCAACTCGAACACCCGACTGTGTCCGCTGGACTGCGGAGAAGAACCAAGACGCATATCGCCGCTGATCCACACGCCCGAAATCAGAGAAATGGATTCTGAGACAACGTTCTCCGAAAACGATGATGAGGGTTTCGACACGGAAACGGCGGATTCGAAAACTGACCATCACTATCGAAATATGGAACTTGAAGCGGAAACGCAAAAATCCGGTATGACCACCACTGGCCTCAAAGTTTACACTTCTGGTTCTGAACCAGAAGCGCTTGGTCGTCACCCACAGCAGCAGCCGGTACCGTCAATCACGGTTCAACAGTATCCGTCTACACTGCATCTATCGACGGACATGCTTTACGAGAAGAGCCCAGTGAGTTCGAGAAGTGAAAGCCCGCTTAGTGACAAGACAGTGTTCAGGTTTTCACCTATGTTCTATGGCCGCATTACTGATTCGGACAGTATATACGACTTTACGAGTTCAGATTGCGCGATGAAGAAACGGACAGGCAAGAAGAGAGAGCGAAAGAGGAGACACTTCAGCAGTGGCAGCGGGATAATCGGGGGATCTGCGTGTACCACTCCGTCGGAAACGTTGGCGTATGGCAACAACGTTCTGTTATTGGACGTGCCTGGAAAAAACGACAAGAAAAAGCCCAGGTCCAAACCGAATAATACTAGGAGACGATCCCGGTCTCAGCAGACGATAGTGCCGAGCTCATCGTCGTCTACCGACAGCTTAAACGACACTACTAAGTGAGCTATTGGATTGTCACAATTTATATGTTTAATATAATTTTTATATGCTAAAGGGCCATAACTCAAAAAATGTAAATATTATTTTGAAGAATTTTTTTAAAGTTTGATAACTCTGCCAAGTTTATAGTAAATTTCAAGTACAATAAACAATAATATTATTTTTATTTTCCACTATACATTTCTGAAAATATTGTTTTTTTAAATTAAATGTAAATTTTCATAAAATACTAAGAAAAATAAAACGATGCATTATGTGTTTTATGAATGTTCAGTATAATACAATTTTGTTATTCATAACTTTATATATTATTGTTATATCACACATTATGATCAAATATTTAAATAAACAATTATGATGTGATGATCATCAAAATAATTATACTAATAAACATACTACACATTTTATAAAGAATGAGTACCTAGTTACTATTATTTTATTGTAATATTCAATTTACTGTTAGGTATATTCTATCTTTAATTCAAAAATGACGTATTGTTTAAAAAATGTTATATAGTGAGGTACATTTCGACGACTATACTTTAATTATGGCGATATTGTTCTTAGATATTCTTCAATGGTCACAGTTTAATATTTGACTTCAAAGATTCTTATGAAATAATTAAGAACTAGATAGTGCTAGAAAACAATAAAAAAGATAAATTCAGTGATACTAAATTACTAAATAGGTATTAAAACTGTTAGGTTATGGTCTATAAATGCTCACAATGTGATAAATGTGATACATTACATTTATATAATATTAACGATTTTGTACTCAGGGTTAGTTACGGTAATAGACACAAACGTTCCAGTGATTCAATGAAAAGAAATCATTCGTCTGAAAATTGGTCAGACCGCGGTAAGAGCGGCGAAGACAAGAAAACTTCCAAGAAAAAAACAAAGAGTAATCGCACAGAAAACCGAAAATTGAGGTGAGTGGTTAAACTACCTTGCAAATTGTAATGTCTGCAAGCATATATATATATATTATAAAATATAACAATTCAATGATAACAAATAATGGGTTGTTTGTCGATCGTGTAGATTTCAAAACAAGACCGTCAGCGATCAAGGGCATTACGAATCCGCACACGATGAAGAGAACATTTCAAGCTTCGCGTCATTACCGTCGTTGCTGTCTATCGATAACCGTGGTGCAGTTCCTGTAGAAGAGTTGACTATTACGAATAATAAATGCAAAATCATAACACCGAGGTTTCAAAAAAGAGTTATCGCTTCCGATTAAGTCTCCCATGTTTACCGCAGTGTTCTCAGATTTTGTTTCGACAAAAGTTTCGAGTGTATAGTTTAGGAATTCAAACTGCCGTTCAATTGTAATGCGCTTATAATATATAAAATATGTTTATAATATTGTATAACGTGAATTTTGTTTGATGTTGAGATACTCATCAGTTTCAGTCAATTTTTTTGATTTAAAAGAAAAACATGTTTTCTGTAGAATATGAAGTAAATAGGTATATGTGTAACTATAGAAGAATTGTATTCAAAAATGTTTACACATAATATAAATGTAAGAAAAATAATTCTCTGTTCAGTAATATTTCATCAGTGGTTTATTTGTTTTCTTCGAAATCAGTTTTAGGACATTTCATATCCTGAAAATAATAAATATTTTTCTATTTTTTATGGTGTACCTATCAAATATTGTTAAAAATTGTATAAAATATTAAATACTACCAATTCAATGTGTGATACGTATCTTATATCAACAATTAAAAAAATATTTTTCTTCTAAATAATAAATTTTAAATACGGGTTGCTATTAAAAAAAATATTCACGAAGAAATATTACTGACAATTTAAGCTTACAACAATTGACGAAGCAAATTAGTGTTTGCAACGTATAAAAACCACTTTCTATACATATAGGTGGTATAGACAATCTGAGACACGGTATCCAATCATAATACTACCAAATAACCTTTACAAACTGTAGCAATAAAATATTGTTTTTTTAAAAACAGTGTAGGGTATTTTAATAATATTAAAATTATATAGACTACGAAACATAATGCCTTACTTTTCTATCGCTTTTCGATTAGTAAAATCTGTGATATTTTAACGTTAAGTTTTACCGTTATTTTGTCAGGAAAAGGCCAATAATTGTATTTAACTATTTAATATTTATGATATAATGTTTACTAGAGTGCCTCTTTAATTATTATTGAATTGATGTAAAATTGTTTATTATTACCTACCTACTGAATATATTATATTTAGGCTAGAGGTTCTTGCTCATTCACTCGACTGTTATTTAGGTAAATCACGCTTTACTTTTGTAATTTCTATAATATTTAATATTAATAATATATATATAAATTCTATATTAATTAATATTACGTGTGTATTTAATGTACGACTTTCTAGATTAAATGATTCGAAGTTTGAAAGAACATTATAATAGAAAGAATTGTGTTTAAAATTAATTATTTAAATGTTAAATGAATCATATAGCATGTACCAATTCCTTTTATTTAAAAATTGATTAAATAACTTTTTAAATTCTTCGTTTGCTCTATTAATAACTATTATTATAAGCAATCTATTTTGTCTACTAATTACGTCTAATAAAAACAATTTCTATTTTCAATTATATTTACTCGAAAATTTTTTATTCTGTTTCCTTTACCACCAAGGTTTGTTGTTCACACGGATAGACTTGTTACCCATGTAAACAGTTGAACACCGCGTATTTCAGTAACAAATTATAGGTACCCATTTGTTTTATTTATTTGACATAACTAATTTTTACAATATGATAATAGTAATATGTAGAACAATAAAAAAAAAAAAAAAAAATCATAATAATAATACTAGTCGACGACCGAAGACGCAAAAGAACAACTAGACGGCATTATCTGTTCCATGAAAGTCCCAGAATATTCTTGGCCTAGAAAAAAAAAAAAAGTATAAATAAATTTAAAATGTACGATCATTTTCGGGTTAGATAATTTTGATTCCCAATTGATTAAACTTACCGTAGACACCGATGCTGTGACGACGTCTTTGGCGAGCTGAGCGTTATTCTCGAGCATTGTATCTAATTTCACGCATTCCTCGACTGCTCTTCTCACAAAATTCCACGTATCGTCGTATCCTTGCGATCTGTCTTGCAATAAATGCAGTTCACTGGACTTGTAAATAGTGGCCAAGCCTATACGTCGTGTGTACCACCGTGTCTGTGTATAATTGAGACAAACACACGAATTAGTAATAATAATTGTAACGCGGTCATATGTTGCGTCGGAATAAGCGAGACCGTTGGAGTAATTATTCGTCTTATTATATTATATTGTATCCGGTTCGGATTAGAATAAAAATTTCTCGACAGATATTTAATTAGGTATCAATAAAAAACTGAAAAAACGAAATGTCTATCGAGTCTTATATCGATTGAAATGAAATATGTTCCCAACAAAACTATCGAGACAAACGAGACGACATCGCAATAAACGGAATTTTACACGTTGGTATTTATAAAGTACCTATCCGTTTCTCATCATGAAACATTAAAACGACAGTTTTTAATTTCGAGTGCCTAGCCAGAAGAGTACGAGAGCAAACGGAGCACCGAGGATTTCATCGATTGTACGATTTTCTAATGCGGTAAGATGACCCTTCGGAATCATGTCGTTCGGTCGGCGAGTTCATAAATATTGAACGGAAAAAATCGTATCGGCGGGACGCGGCACGACTGACAGCTGTACCGACACATATTTTTATTTATTATTACACGTCATGTACGTGCAGCACACAGTACAGGTATTTGGAAACTGATAACGATGTTATACGCACGTCTATGGACCGGTCGCCCGCGTAGTGACAGACGTCGTTGACCAGCGTCATCAGGTTGGACAGAGCGTGCGGAGCGTTAGACGGTTTGGACAGCAGGGCGATCGCTTGCGGCCACTGGTTCAAATACGGTTCGAGCATCAACAGTCTGGTCTTGATGGCGTTCGTCAGGAACGCGGTCAGCTCAGCTTTGCTGTGATCAAAAAAAAAAAGGGGGGGAAAAAAAAAATGCGGTAAAACGCGCGGAGAAGCGCGCGCGCGCGCGCGCGCAACCGGTTCGGCAGGGTACCAACCTTTCTTCTCTGGGGCACGCCAACGTGCCGTCTCTGAGGAGTCGGGACAGCGAATCGTTGCTGGCCGAGTAAAAGTGCAGCGCCAACTCGGCCCCCGGGTCCCGGAAAAGGCCGTGCACCGTGTCCGGATAACCGAGCTCTTCGGCGCCTATACGACCGGACAAACAATATGTGACTGCGGTTAGTTTATGTCCGCGTTTAGACCACTATTGGCGTGTAATCACTAATTAATTATTATTATTATTATACTATATTATAACGTGACGTGTACTGCACACCACGCCCAACGCGCCGTTTAGCCGGGACGGGACAACACGACGTTTGTAAAAGGCCATCTTTTTTGTTGTTGTTGTTGTTGTTGTTGTTGTTGTTGTTGTTGTTGTTGTTGTACAGTGTACACTCGATGATATCATTATCAGTATTCGTCGTCATTCGTTACAGGAGTGCGATTAACGCGGTAAATAATACGTAACACTGCGGAGCAGAATCGTATTTTTGGAATTCCTTACAATTGAGTAGACATGTTCGGAAATCATCATCTAATATGTCTTTCCAACGAGGGATAATATGTTTTATGGTGTATAATAGGTTGGATATGATCATAACCGCAAATAGACCAAATCGATTTTTGGTTTTTTTTTTTTTTTGGTTTTGAGTGGAGGCGACTTAAGTTCTCCTCCCAAAATAACATAGATTTAAAAGCGAGGCGTACAATTTTTAATTATTATAATTATCGTCGTACAGATTCAAATTAATATTTACTCATTAAATTACATTAAATATTTATCGATAAAATAGAGTACATAGCTGAAAAACACATATAAAGGTTAATCTGTGCTAAAGTTTTACTAGGTCGGGCCATGAATCACATTATTCTTTTACCGTACGTTTTCTATGAAAAAAAAAAAGTTTCTTTTATCGGTGCGTTTGAATTGCATACTATCTTCTAGAGGAGTCTGTCGAATTGTATGCATAGTTTTATTAATTATTGAAATATTTTGTAAGCAAAAAACGAAACGACTTTGAACGGAAACTGTCTGTCAGCAGTGTTACTGTGTTAGCCTAGAAATTTTATTCAAATAATATATGACGGATAAATAAAACTTTTATTTTCAAAAAACAGTTCGGATAAATGTATTAGGTATAAAATAATTTTTACCTATATTATATTTACTAGCTGTTATTAAGTTATACATCAATTAAAATCAATCCTATATGAATAGGTTCACAATGTAAACAACTTAAAATTAATTTATGTTTTTTGAATCTTTAGTTTCCTAACAAAATGTATCCAAGTACATCAACATTTGGTTTTTAAATACTCATTCATATTTAATGTAGCTTTATATAAAACATTTTTAGAATAAATTTCCAATATTAATGTATGAGGAACCTTTTATTTAATCGTGAGCATTTTTATCTAAAAAATAATTAGACAATTTTCAAATGTTGATGAATATCTTAAAAAAATTGAAATTTAAACATCCATAAAAAAAAAATAGTGACCATAGATAGTAGATATTTACTAATTACTACTAGAAAAATACAAGTACACTGGAACTACATGTAATTTGGCTTTTTTCGACATGTAATTTCGGATGTAATCTTTATCACTTGGGTTTATATCACTGATAAGATAAATATAAAATTATCGACCTACCTGACGTCTAACAGTATAATAATGTGATGTATTAGTAATTATGTTATACAAATAAGTAATATATATAATATATATATATATGTAATATGTATATATATATAATGTACATATGTTTATTGATTGGTTACTTTTTTATCGGCGACAGTACCAATTATTACTTTTTTTATAAATTCTTAACAAATTAGGAACTAGTTCATACTTAGGATGCAGTCTCGTATAAACGTTAAGTATTTTTGGAGTGTTTTAGAACATTTTTTATTTTATACACAATTGAAATAATAATAAAGATCTACCAATAGTAATCGGTTTGGCCCACACATTCGGGTAGCGTATTAAGAAACCCAAGACACCACAGAGCGATTTCTGTTTACCACATTATATCGTTGGCCCATTTCAAATATCGCTCACTTTTTTTGCTATCACACCTGGGCACCTGGGCAAAGGTGTTGTGAGAGAAAAAGAATAATTGAAAAAATTTGAATACCTGCAGCTACAGTATCCCGGGACCATCCATGTCGGGGAACGTGCTGTAGAGAAGATTGAAGTATCTTTATTTTGACATCCCTTTCGTAACTATCACCGTCACTATCGTTTTCATTCTTCATTGATTGTCCACTGCCGTCGGAATTACCATTGCCGTTGCTGTTCGGATTACTGGTACCACTGAACGGTCTCAAAGTCAACTCTCCGCCGATATTCGGATGAAACGACGCGCGAAAATTATTCGCCCTGACAATAGTGCCTGTAAAGTACAGAAAAAACCACAAAAACAAAACGCATAAACAACGATGATATAATTTTCGTAGATAGCGGCTATAACTAGAAAATGTGGTAAGTACGAATATGATGTAAATACTTTATTTTTGACACATTTTGTGCAAACCGTCTCAACTTAGATAACATTACAATTATTAGCATACTATACTCAATCTACTCTAAATTCAAAATATTAAAGAGTATCTATCTATAGGGTTATCCGTCTTAAGATATAGGCAATATGATTCTTTATTCTTCTATAACTAAACATTTACATAAATAATAAATATGCAATATTATAATTCGTATTTGAACTCTCTATCTAAACTTTAAAAAATTTATAGTATGTGTACTCTATTATGTTAGACTGCATATATATAAAAGCCCTGAGCGATCAGAACCGTAATATATAATATAAATTGACTTGATATGTTTAACGCGTAGTTTACACCGACTACCGTTTAGCTTATAGATGGTTCACTCACACCGTTTCAATAGAAAATATCGTGATCTCCGAGTATATTATTGAAACAAATAGTTTTTTTTTTATTATTATTTCAGCATTGTATTTTAAATTCTGCGGATGAAATGAAACTCGTAAATCATATAATATACCCGATTTAATATAGACAAGGTAGTAATGGTTTCTCCTTTGACTATTTTGTCCGATAAATAATAACTTAAGATATTATATATAACTACTGCACTGCCATTAAAACCTTGATACGATACAAGTACGAAATGTAACATTAAAACATGCGATATAGCTCTGTAATTAAAAATGAAAAAAAAAAATTTTAATTCATTTTATGAATCACTTTAAATTACCTATTTTATTGCTATTTATATAATATCTAGTAGATAGAATAGCAGTTTGTTTATAAAATATAAAAATTATAAATTTTAATATGTATAATATGTACCATTATATAATATATAATATGGAAAATCAGTTCTGGACGAACAAGACAGAAAATCAACACATATTTCTAAGCATAGTTTATGTTAAGTAGATATATTTTTGTTATATGTATTTTTAATTCAGTAGATACTAGATTAATCAAAAATGCCATATGTCATAGTATAAATAGCTTAAAAATTATGTAATTAAAAATTTTTAAATCCTAACGATTTATACTTTGAATAACACCACATTTTATAAAATTTTATTTTAGAAAACGTGTAAAAAAAATTGTTCTCATATATTATATATTCGATATTTTTAAATCATTATACGTAATAATTACTTAAAAGGAACCAAGTATAAATGTTCAAGCTTTAAATAAATCGAAATCCAAGAAAAAACTAAAATAAGTTATACATTTTATATATCTATAAATTACTTAAAAAGCCAATATAGCTTATATTAGGTCATTTAGCTCTATAACACACACAGTAAAATATATAATTTAATAAAATGTAAACATTTTAATCATTGTTATAGAGAAACAATAATACAAAAAGTTGGCTAAAACCTAAAAAGTATAAAAACAAATCATCATGTGTCTATTTTTATACTTCCCTACTATTCACGTTCAATTTAAGACTAAAATATATATATTTATAGATTACTATTGTAATTAAACCATGTAGAACGTAGATGTACATTTATTATTCCAAACTTTAAACAAATAAAACTCACATAGGTATATACCAAATTATATATTTGTACTAATTCTTTAAACCAAAAAATTAGTATTCAATAATATAATTATAAGGTGCAATCACCTTGTAGGTTTTTAAGCTGTTTTTACTATAATAACTTTAAATATGGATTACTATTGTGTAATTGGCTCGATCTTGGGATTGTAAAAACAAATATTTCATTCCCAAACTTTTTTGCATTATACATTTAAATCTATAACACTATTAAAATAGTAAGTAACACAGTATATAATATATATAAATATAAAATATAACAAATACACACTTAAAAATAAAAATAATAAGTATATTATATTATTATATTTTAAAATACAACTTATAAATAACAAATACAAAACAATTTTCTTTGTTATCATAAAAATAGGTAACTTAAATTTAAGAGTAAATATAAAAAATATACTAAATATTAAATCTAAATGTTTTACACAGAAATTCTTTAGTCTTTAATAATGCTTTTCAATAAATTCAAATTTGACTGCACTAATGTAATAGTAGTGTAAATCCGTGATAAAATATCTCTCTTTTCATTTTTAGACAAATCTGAAAAGTTCAAATTATTTACTTGCATTATATTGTTTTTTTCAGTAACAATTTCACCATCTAAAACTTTTTGTTCAAAATTGTGCTGTTCACGTGCATGATGGATAGTATTTTGAATTTTGTTCACAAATTGTTTAGTTTGGTTTAAAAATTCTTCACCCAGATTCAACTTTTCATTGTTATTGATTGATAAGAAGTACATAAGTGATATAGCGCCTAAAATATGTTCTTTATTGTTTTCAATATAGCAACCAGGTTTCTCAGGAATATTACAACATAATTGAATAAGTTCTAAAAGCGTTATTCCTTGAAAATATCTAAGAGCTTGATTTGATTTTAATTTTAATATAATCAGATTTTTCATCTTAATAATCAATTGGTCTTTAATAGAAGACTCCAATGGTTTTAAAAATGCATACTTAAGAACTACATATTGAGCATCAGTGCTTAATTTATCCAAGAATATCATTAATGATTCGATTGATTCCTTCCTAATATTCAAATGTTCGTTATACACTGAACTATGTGCAGCTTCTAATAAAAAACTTTCGTGATATTTATTCAAAGAATGTAGTGGAATTTCATTATTTTTAAATTTAGACAAAATTAATTTTGCAAAAGATTTTCCAAAATTATTGTTATCATATACAGACATGGCTAAATTACAACATTTTTCTAAGACATAAAACTGATTGTAAATTTTAGGTCCCCATTGTATACCAGTTTTAAAATATAGATAAAAGAATGAAGCCATATGTAGTTCTTGTTCCTTTTCATCAAATTCAAATTCAAGTAAATAAAAAGGATCATAAATTATACTAGACAATAAGTTTAGATACTCAATCGGATCTATGTTAGCACGTAACACTAAGAAAGCAATTCTAGCAAAATAATGTAATAGTGATTGTTCAAGTTGAAAATGTTTCTTTAATTTAATTAAAAGTCGTATTATGCTTAGCAAAATTTCTCTTAAATTTGTCACATCCATTCCGTTTAAATTATTAAAAGTGCTAATCAACAAATATTCTAAGGATGTTCGATTTGGATTTTTGGTATTCTCTAAAACAGTTACCACAATTAGAACAGATGATGATAATTTACAATCATCTACTTCAATTATATCCAAAAAATCAAAAATTACCTCTTGATACTTTTCATCATTTGCCATTTTAAGTAATTGCTCTTCACAAAAGTTGAAGTAATCAGGTCTATTTTTAAAATTTTCTTCTGTTAATCCCTTTCCAAGTACATCTATTACTTCCCCAGTATATTTTATATTAAAGCTAGTATTAGATAAAAATTCTGATGCAACATTTATGTTGAAATTCTTCATGCTTGACAGAAAATTATCAAATTCTTTATTGATGTCCATTTTGTAAATATATGTAAAAAACTTAATACATCACGATACATCTAAAAGAAAGAAATTATAACAGTATTACCAGCAATATTACCTCATTTGTTTTTATATTAAGAGTTTTTTTAATGAAACGTTTTTTAAACATTAACCACAATAGACAATTTGTTAAATTTTTGATTTCTGATTACTCACAATTTTTACAGACCAGATTTTTTCATCTAGCACTTAATCAATAAAAAATGAATGTATTAACATTTTATAAAAAATATTGATAACAAGTTTGATTTATATTTATTAAATGAAACACTAGTAATTATAGTATATAAAATAATAATTACCTTGCAAAGTATCTTATACAAAGTCTAAACAGTTACAAATATGAAATAATATGATCTAACATTTTATATGTTTGATGCAATTTTTATGTTTGGTAAGTACTTTTTTTTTAATTTCAAATATGTACATCATATATAAAATTGAATTTAAGTTTAGTTTACTAGTAAAAATAAAATTTAGTTATTTAACTAAATTGATTTTAAACAACTTTGGTGGCTGAGTTTCAGGTTCTTTATTTATTAAGAACCAACATAAAATTATATTGACGTGTAAAAAGTGAAATGTTATCACTTTATTGATATAATATTAGTATTAAAAATTCTATCAAATGTTTTTAAGTATACTTTATTTCATATTAAGTAACATGCTAATTTCAAGCACAAGGTTTAGACACCCTCAATTCTCATACCTATCTACTTAAATTACCTATGACATATGTTATAGTTGAACCACAGTATCGGTGCCACTGATGATATTAATTTATTATTCCAAGGTAAATCAATTTATGTTCACTGTTTAAAATTACATTACAATGTTGAATAAAACTTAGTATAAAAAATAATAAATTTTTTTATTTAAAATAAACCTAACAAGATCAGATTTAAGTATATAATTAAAAATATACACAAACATTTAAGTATGTCAAATACATTTTAATAATATTTTTTTTGTAAAGTTAATTAGTTTTCTTGTAAATTAAACAATGTTAAAATATTTAAAGTTTATTGAAACAATCAAACAAATGGAAATATTGATAGAGAGTGCCTACAGAATCACCATAAAATGCTTAGACTAATATCAATTGATTTCATTGTCATGTTATGTTAGAAATTTTAGCCATTCAAAATCTGGACATGAGAATAAATGGAAAAGTTAAATGTAATGATAAAATAGAAATTGATATATTATGTACTCAAATCACTTGAGATGCTTTATTACACAGAGTGAAAAATTATAGATGTAACAACCAGTATGCATTATTATTAGGGTTTGGATTTGAAGGCAAAAGTTTTTTTTTCAATAATTATAATAATAATAATAATAATAATAGAAAGATAATTTTTAAATAAAAATGTATGTCATTTAATATTTAAGATGATGAATGTGTTTTTTTTTTAAATTTTTTTACATACAAATGCATTTTTGATTTATAAATGCCTTTTTTGAGTTTAATTTTCAATGGATTTGATAGTTTTATGCACAACATGCATCTTAACAGTACAAATCGATAAAATCTTCTGAAGACGGTGCATTATTATTTGTCAATTATCTTTTATGGGTTTTATTATTGGTTATATTTATTGATATCGCTTAATACTTTATCAAGTATTTGGTATGACCAATTAATTAAACATTTATAAAAGTACCTATCCATACTATGTATCTATAAATTAAAATATGTTCATAATGCATAGATACTAGATTCAAAATTGTTCTACAGTCCAGAATTTTTTTTTAATACAAGCTAGTTAAAATATACAATATACAAGCTATTTAATTTTTTAATAAATTAAATGCTTTTTTTTATTAATTATATTGCCTTTAAATCCAAAACCTAATTATTACTGTCAGTTATTAATTTTTGAATCGACAGACAAACAATATACAAGTAGATATTATAAGGTATTTACCTGCTTTCGAAAGAACTCTGCAAAACATGGCCAATTGTTCTTAAAATCACCAGCTCGATAAATTTTGGTATTTTGTACGTTGTTATAAGGTTTGGACACTAAGAGTCGTCGAATGAAATAGTTAGAAGAATTATAGATACCTAGAATAATAGTATTTATTTATAATAAATCATTAAGAATAATTAAGTATTTATTAAGAATATATTTTGAATACGGATTATAAGTTAAAGTAGCTGGTATTTAACTTACATGAGTCGATCAAAAATTTAATGACAACTAACTACTAACAAGTAACAACTGCAGGAGAGATAAGCGATTACTCTGATAACGCTACTGTAGGAATGAGTGATATTGGCACTGAAGGCCAGCATTGCCAACGTCTTTTGCTAGTCATGGTCGCGTGATAACAGAATCTGATATGATCCCTCGACAAAAATGCAGATCTACCAACTACGAAATATAAAAAAATCTCATTTTAATTTATATATTTTTAAATTTAAATATTATTGTATGGTTCAAAATTGTAAAAAATTCTTACCTAAGAGACGTTTTCTAGGAAAACCATGAGACTTTGAAAGATCGAGTGACGGACGTTAGAAACTAATTTATTTTTCGCAACTGTAGAATTTTATAGAAAACAATTTGACCTCAGTGAAATAAGTATGTTTAACTATCGGGTAACCGACAAAACGCAAATGAAAAAATATCGTATTCTTATAAACCTTGCTTACGAGTTTTCTGGAAAAACCACAAGAGATTTCCTGCATATATATACATACCCTTGATATTTAGATGTTGTAAACACAACAATATTCAATAGTAGATTAGTAGATCTACACATATTATAACAGATTTAAGACCCGACTGAAAAATTCTTCCACGGGCCCTTCAAAAATTGTAATGCATAAGTAACAAGAAATTAATAGTTAATTATAATTTACATTTTAATTAATGATTAATAACTAAGTATATGTTTTATCATGAAAAACATTTTTATAGTTATATTCATATTTATAATACCTAGTTCCAAGTAGTTAGTAGTTAGTACTTTGTATTTAGAAATAACTAATAATGTTTTAATCGTAGTAAATTCGTAATCGACGGTATTCACCATTTAGGTATTATTATAAATCCAATTTTTTTACCATGACCATTCTGCTAAAAATAAATGATATTTTCAATATTACAATAGCATAATAATAGTAACATATTCATTATTGATGTATTATAGCCTTAAGAAGACGTTAATGTATTTTATTCAGATACTTTTGATTTAATAAGAATGTACATTTAGTTAGTTAATTAACAATTTTCAAAGTAGTTAAATGATTACTAAATGCTTTTTTAATGTGTTTAATAGCATTCTTGAAGTTTATATATAATTTATTTTTATCATTAAAATTAAAAATTAATTAATGATACAAACATACATTAATTCATATTTAATACTCTAAATAGAATTTTTCCTAATGTGAATAATTAATTCTAAACAAACTACTAGTTTAGGTCGTAGTTGCTAAAATGTCAACAGACTTATGTAATACATACATATATACCTACATTTACATCTGTAATTGTGGACAAACCGTAAATAGCACCCAACGAAAGTTTAAAATTGTAAATTGCGCCCGGAACTTTTCAGGTATAAATTTCTATGTTGTAAATTTAGCAAGAGGACACAACGAGGAGGCAACTATCACTGTCCTCCTAAAATTTGCTTGTTCTTTGGTTTGCTTGAAATAAATAAATTATTAAATTTATAATTTTCGTTAATTATTTCATTTTATTTCTGGCTAAATTCAGTTCATATATCCATGTTGTTGTGTGGTGCGAAGAAAACGTACAAAAATATTAGTAGGTAGTCACCATACGTGTAAAGTCATTATTATCATAACGATTTTAAACACATTTGTACATTTATTAGTGTAAAAACTTAACGATAAACGAATAAATGTACTTAAGTATTTAAAACAATTATTGATAAATTCAAGGTCACTTAGATACATATTTTTAATTTTTATTCATCTATTATATTTTATTGTTTTGTTAAATTGTTTATTTAATTTTAAAGTTAAACATAATTTATAATATTTTGATTTACATTTTTTGTATAATTATATGTATGCAACAAATGATTTATCATTGTTTGATAAATAGACATTTACTCAATGCTTTAGCAAAATTATAAATGTAAATTAATAATTTTTTTTAACATATTATTAACAGAAACATTTACTTACAGTGTATAAATCTATGTTTACATTGTTTTTAAATTTGAATACATTAAAAAAAAAAAAAAAATACTATATAAATTATAAAATTATAATTATTACCTTAGTGTTTTAAATTTTTTTTTACTACATCTGTAATACCATTAAAACCTATACTTGGTTTTTGTCGTTTAAAATTTGTTGTTTTTTGACTTTTTAAATTGAGAAAAACTGGTTGCAGTTGAAGTGAATCCATATATATTTATCTGGAGAAAAGTTATCAGCTATTGTAGATATTTAAAAATAATTACTTTGCCTAGTAAAAATATATATTATTTGTATATATACTATCAATAAAATGATGTAATGAATATAATATTTTTTATTTTACCTTCATTTTCATAAACATGAATCATTTATCCTAGAATTATAAATCTCTGTTGGTTTTGATCTGGCTCGTTATCTGATTTTAACATCCGCCTATCTAGTTTATTGTAATCAAAAGTTCTACCAAACATTTCTAAATTGCAAATTCCTTGCGCAGAACGCCATCCTATAAAACCTATTAAAACATTTTTAAATCATATTATATAAGAGTTAAAAATTTACCCGACGACGTTATGGGAACGCAAACTGGTGATGGTACTGCTTCGATCAACGGCTGAATTATATCTTGTTTACGTAGTTTTTGTCTTCTAAGATCAATAAAGTTTTCCGGTAGCCCTAAATTGACAGCATGTTCGCTCCACATCTACAAACATTTGAAAATTCAGTGACTAAAAATTGTATTTATCGCGATATTTTTGCAATTTTAACCAGTTTAGTGTTTTACTTGTTAAATTCTATCAATATAATATATTCTATTTCATAATCGATCTATCTGTAATAAATATTATATATAATAATACCTTATCTGTAGGTATATTTTTTCACCATGGACTGCGTTCGTGTAAGTATAAAATTATAAATAAACAAAAAGGAAAAAAAAAATCAAAATTCATAATACTCTGTATAAAAGTCAACAATCATTAGACCAGCAATAGCTGGAGACATGAAGCATTAAACGACGAAACTCTGCGTAAAAAGTCAAATTATAAATGTGCGAGGAAGAAACGTCGTTTGCAATAATTTGGCACTATTTTAATCAATGTTGAGCAGAGTACTCTAACTAAAGTTAGGATGTTTTTATTTGTCCAAAAATTTTGTTCACTATTCATATAATTACTAAGTTTTTAGTATTAAATAAAATGTGTACGTTAATAAATTTTAATTGAGTAAAAAAAACATAGTGTTAGCTCTCTGATCAGACGTTAAATCTTGTTAGGCTGTTGAGTGTAAATATCTACCTAGCAATATCGCTGATAGCCCATATACCATCAGTAATTTCTGTAGGCTTAAATGCTTAATTCCACTAGACAATAGTGTATAACAGTGCTTTAATAATATTATTTCTATTACTATTATCATTATTAGTCATAATATGTATGTATGTTACGGTAAATGATGTTAAATGGAAATTAACGTTATTCACCGGTTATTAACGTTATTTACCAAATATACAGGTAATTATCGTTATAAACTGGATAATCACGTTAATGACCAAATACACAGGTAATTGATGTTATAAATCAGATAAGCGCATGAATCTCAAATACTACAATTTGAAAAATTATGTAAGTACCCAGATATTTTTAAAAATAGAATAAATGCATTATTATTTTTTATTTATTTTTACAAGTTTTACTCCCATGACATTTAATATAACATAATTTTTCAGCCCCAAGGTAGGCACAATGCTTATTATTATTACAACTAGTCTTGCAATGACAACGCTGGTACCTTCGAGGGCTCGCAACCGAATTATTACTAGCTACTTCCCTCAGTGTCAACTGTCTACCATCTGCTAATTTTATCACATTGTCCATGTCTAATAGATTTTATTTGCAAACAGCTATTTTTGGCACGTGAAATAATATTTAAGAAAACTATATTCCGTACTTATAAAATAATAAAACAAATTTTAATTTTAATAGTATGTTTTTTCATTAAGAATTAACTTACAGAGTTTGTATAAATCATGTTCAACTTGAGTGACAACTGATAGTATATTTTGCATAGAACCACGAGCTCTATCAACGTTTGGTATAAATGCACATACAGTTAAGCCTATTTCAAGCTGAGGAAACTTTTCTTTAGAAAATTTCATCATTTCCTCTCCTTGTTTTTCTAAATTTTTTTTTGAATTTTTACATGCAATACAAATATTTTCTTGACAATCATCAAAAAAATATTTAAAATAATTTTCAAATATTTATATTTTAGTTTTATTTTTGTTATATTTAAAATTCGGAAATTTATCGTTAAATAATTAAAAAATATTTAAGTACCAAGTTCCGAATTTTTTTCTGCGATTTCTATGATTTAATTTCCGATTTTGTCTTCTTTGATGATTGGTTCTTTGGTTATTTTTTTAAATCTTTCGCAATAACCTCTTTTATTTTATAATCAGATCAAAATTTCCCAAATCATACGGTTATTAACGTTATTCACTAGAAAATAACGATAATTCCCACATTCGTAGGTAAATAACGTTAATAACCGGCGAATAACGTTAATTTCTGATATAACATCATTTACCGTAACATGTATACCTAATTTAAAAAAAAATTATAATATGTATAATATATATACATTTACCTACTTGGAAAGTGGTATTAACTGTTAGGTAGGTATTGTTAATTCATTAAAAATACCTACCTAAACTATCTTATTTTTTAAATTATGATGAAATAGTCCATTATTTTAGAATAAACTTTATAGACTTTAGAAGGATAAAATCAATAATGCAGGAAAATTAATCTCAAATAGACCTGTTACCTGACAACCAATACAAATTAATTTTCAGTTTTTATCATTTTATTATAATCGGTATGTAATAAGGTATAAGACCAGTAAATAAATAAATAAATAAATAAATATATAAAATTAGAATATGTTGAATGTATCTTAATTTATATGTGGTATATATGTGTTAAGTAGAAAACCATTGCTTTTCAATCATTAAAAAATAAATGCTAAAATAAACGTTGAAATACACAAAGTCTAAATATGGCTTGATAGGTGATTAAAAAATACTGTAGATCCGAGACTGATAATTTTTTTAATAAAACTACAGTTACATCAAGTACCTATATGTAGTACCCATACCTAATAATACTTATAAGTTATAATAATAGACTGATACATTACAAAAATAATGGTGTACCTAGTGCCTACTATATAATGTCTTGAATTTCAAGGAATTATCAAAAATACGTTTAAAAAAAAGAAGGAAATGAAGGTAACGTTGTTCTATAGTTTTGTTGTTTAGAAGGTGTCAAATGTACATCGTAATAAAATACAAAACTAATGAAACTATAAGTAATACGCTTACTTTTTCCACGTTGTTTTTCGAATAAAACCCCCACCGTTCTGGCCATCTAGATCGCAATTCATTTTCTCTGTTTATTATAATTTTTCTGCATTAAAAAAAAATAAAAAAAAAAAAATATATTAAAAACAAAACGCTATTTCTTTTTAAGTATAAATAAAATTACAAGATTTAAATTTTTACTCACAATCTACCGTCACATTGCACTTTATCTATCTTTTTATTCTTCCTCCTTTCCTGCTGTTGTTGTTGTTGCTGTGGTTTAACATTATTATTTTTGTTATTACTATTTGACTGTTTCGGTTCTTTATGTAGTTCAGAGTTGGAAATTTTCACTTCAGTGCCGCTGTCTACGACAGAGACGCCATTTTCACGTGCAATGTGTATCATTATAATAAAACTGACAGAACAAAAACGACGAGAATACCCAACCACTACACCATGTTATCATGTGTAGACATTATATAATAAAATTTCAGTCATTGACCCAACATGTTGCTAAGAAACCAAAACCACCAAAAATACATATTATTATCTCATTTATCAAAATTAACATCGTATTGAGTTTATAGTGTATTACACACACATTGCAACAGTACCGACTATACACTTAAGGTGAAGTATTTGAATCGTCTAATATTTTGAGTGAGTAGGTAGGTAAAAATAATGTATCCTATAAAATTAATATTATTTATGAAATATAATTAAAATTCGGTAACTTAATTGTAAATTAAAAAATAAGTAAGTACTAAGTAACGATTCTGTTGAAAAATGTACAGTATAATATTAAGAGTATAAAAATAGAAGTAATAGATGTACACTGAGTATTTTGTCATGAGGTAGATCAATTATTATAAATGTGTTAAATATGAATTCAATGATAAATTAATGCATACAAAAGACGATTGAAAATGGGATTGTATATAAATATTTAATATAATAATATACTTATACGTAATAGATCCAAATCCTAACGTATCATATTTTTGAATTACAATAAAATAACTAAAATAATAATCTTTTGTTTAAATATAAAATATTGGCCAAACTTTAAAATAAAATAATCAAATGTCTATACAAAAAAAATAAAGTTCTTACATTTTTTTAAAACTTTGATTTCAGTATAATTGAATTATTTATGAGGAATATTGAGTTAAATTTTCAAGCATTAGCTAAAAAAACGTAACACTTTTTGAGTACAAAATAGATTTAAATTCTCGTAATTTTGACTAATTATGTCAAATTTGAAATTCTAATGCTTATAAAAAATTTTATCTATGTATCTTTAATATTCTTAAATTTTTATAGTGTAAACATATAAAGAATTTTGTATCAAGTTTTTTGGCTAATTAAAAATGTTTTTATTGACAATAATTGAAATAAATAGTTTGAAATTTCTTATACATTGATATTATATATTTATTTATTTTCCATATAAATAGCTATTATAATAAAATAAAATTGTAATATTTTAACATGTATAGAAAATAAAATAGAAATACATTTCTTGGTACAAATTACAAGTATGGTTTTTTTATTTTTAAATCACAAAAAATTATAAAAAATCCATACTTTATTTAAATTTGTTAAATGGACTAGTTGCAAAGATATGAAAGGACTAAAATTTTAATATTTTTATATAATATGTGCTTATATATATTTAGATATTTTATGATCTTGGTTATACCTAAAATATATAAGATATATTGAACTACTCTTGCATATAAATTCTACAGGGCGGCGGGAGATTTTGAAATATTCTTAACACGAAACGTGGTTTAAAAATAAGTCATATGTAATATGCACTTAATCCACAAATATTATAATAAGTTAAACGAAAATACTGCAGAAATATTATTATTTCGGCGGTATTCCATACCTTGTAAACATTAAAATTTAATATACTTACGTTTAACAACCTGATAGATAGTATATTATGAAAACATTTAGAAAAAATGTATTATATTGCTTCTATACTTTTTATACTCCTTATTTATCTATATAATAAATATAATATTATTATATGAACGATAGATTATGATATCAATTATATTCACCACATAATGGGTTTACGATCGGCATCGTTTATCCTTATTTTTTTATTTTGCGTATGTCGTTTATGTCCGGGAGTAGACCTGAAGGCCTAGTTCGGGTGCCTGATTGGCAGAATTTTTAGTTGGGTACCCATAGGCTTTTGCTATATCCGGTTGGGGGAGGGCGGCCTCGCCACTTAAACAGTTGCCTGCCCAGAGAGCGATGCCGCCAGTAGCCAGGATTTGAACCGGCAACGGTGTGCGTCACACAATCGACGCTTAGTCCGCTCGGCTATTCGTTCATTTTGTGCGATAGAGATCTCGTCATGTGGTTACAGCTTGCGTAACGCGTGCAGTGAGGTGCTGCGTGTTTCAGTGTTTGTATGATTGGTGAGATAATAATACTTTTGATAAATACTTTTGTTTGATACATCATATACTAATATGTGCATTAAAAAAAAATTTTTTATTGGGACTTCGTTTGTATACATATATATATAAAAAAAAAAAAACATTTTTGAATTATAAATTATAATTATAATTAATACTATAATTTGTTTTTATAGATTATATGTCCAAAGTTAATAATGCGTATATTATAGCAGTATTATGCTTGAATAAAACATATTATAATTACTAACGATGATATTTTGACTCAAAAATAAAATTATTATAACATATAATTTAATCGTTTATTAACTATATCTTCTACACGTATACTAATAAAAAATATTAAGATAGGTCTATGCACTTTTTTCGGCATCTTGTTATGTATACAAAAATAATATTATGATAATATTTTGGACATAAAATTAAGTCACACGGCGTAATGTATAGGCTATTTAGGTACACCGCCGTCTTGTTATTTTTTTAGTATAACAATTTTATGTAAGTACATAAACAGTAAAACTTCCTTCTTGTTATAAATGACACGTAAAAATTAGCATAACAATGTAAAATATTTGTGTGGCCTACTTAAGGATCAGAATTAATGGTTTTTAGTACAAATCATGCCTATAATAAATATTCTATACACTAAAAAGATTAAATTTACCTAGTAACATTGGTGATTTTAATTAAAAATTAAAAATTCAATGAATAATATACTCATTTAATGTGAATGCATAATTTAAATTTTATCTGTTTAGAAAAATCAATACATAAACCCATAAAAAATACAATTTTACATTTTAAATAACATGGAAATTATAGTAGGAAAAATGAATACATTATTTGGCCATCCAATATATCTACTGAAGTCTACTGAGTATAAAAGTTTAAATAAAAATGATATAGAAAAAGAGTTTATTTGTACAAAAAAAAAAAAAAATCATACGTATAGAATAAGTCTATATCCAATTAAAATGATTTTCTAGTGATTTTCATTCAATATTACATAAGCTTCAGAAAAATTAATGGTTTTTTGTTTTAGGTCTCTTTGTTATAAATATGGCTTTATACGAGTTATCATTAAATCGTAAATTGACATATATATATAGTCCTGTGAAGCTTTTAAGGTCTTTGATAGGATTAATTTTTATGTGTGTGATTATTGTATGTGTCTGTTTTTTATAGTAATATATTAATATATATACACATATCTAAATATTTTATATACTTATAAATAGTATATCTCCGTTATGTTGGTTATGTTGTCGTATTATAGGTTTATGGGTGTACTATATATAGGCACTTTTCTATCATAAAAAAAAAAAACTAAAGGTGTTTATATTTCGTTCCTAGAAATGAGTTGGGAACCGTGGGCTATGTATATTATAAAGGTAGAAATCGAATTTTAATACAAATCGAGTAGCTTCATTTTTAAACTTTTTCAAACAAAAAAATAAGTATACAATAAAAATGGTTCTTTTAAATTTTTAAAGCTCAATCTCATTTGTATGCAATATTATACAGAGAAAATGTTTATGCTATATCAAGACATTTAACAACATACTGTACGTTGGAAACATAATACGTATTTTATCATAGACTTTTTACTTTATTTTATTTTTGAAGCCAATTATAAGTAAAGGTATATAAAGTATTAAAATTTAAAAAACTCATAAATTGCTTAAAAATTAAAATATTGAAAGATGTTCTCATATTTAAGTTTGATAATAGGTAAATTTGCACTATTATTAAATTTTATCATACAAAAAAATGAAAGTGCTTAACACAAATTTGTAATATTATACGTTTGTAGGAATGAGCATAAACAATAATATTTATATACTTGTTTGTATATATATTGTATAATATAGTGAAACCTCTAAATACCGGAAACCGGTCGTCGCAATTTTTTTCCGTCATTTAGAGAGAGGGGGTAAATTATTGTTAATAACTCGGAGAAATTAATAATTATACATATAAAACATTTATTATTTATGTGTAAACATGTAATATTTATAATTATTATATTTGAATACATTATACACTTGTATTATTTTACATATTATGTATTGTGTAAGAAAAAATAAGTAAAAATATAAACAAAAATAATTTAAAAATAAAAATTAATATTAATTGAAAAAAATCAGTTACTTTAACTTGTTTAAAACATTAATGTATATTAACCTAACCTAACACGTTCGAATACGATACAATTATAAACACACCTAAATGCGAGTAGGATAACTCGCACACAAGATAATCTAGAAAAAATGATTTCATCGATGCGATAATGGACGGATAAGATGAACTATAATTGTATAATAATTTATGATACATTTTAGTAAGATTAGATTAAATTGACATTCCACGATTATTTTATATTAACGATAAAAATTTTCAAAATCAAAATTAAACTGCCATAAAAGTGTCCGGTATTTAGGGGTTTTCCTATATGAAAGTAGTGAAAATGTCCCCATACCCATAAATGTCCATTATTTGGAGGTGTCCACTATTTAGAGATGTCCCTTAAGAGAGGTTTCACTGTATACTTAAATTTAATTTATTAGTTACCTATTTGGTTTCAATCATCTCTTTATACACAAAATATTGTTATACCTACATATGTTTGATAAGGTCATGCAAACTGAAGAGTAAATAATATTCTTACAATATCTTGTGCATATTACTATTAATGCCAATAAAAATAATAATTATAACAATAACTAGTTGTCGATATGAGAAATCATAGAATTCAATATAGTTAATATCAGCTGTAATGAATTCTTAATTGTTACAACTATAAAAAATGGAATAAAAAATAATAAAAAACTGATTTATCTATTTAACGAAAGGCACTTCTCCAATGCCATATAGTTATAATATCATTGGCTTACAACTTAAAATTACACCATGAAATATATCATAAATATCAAACATATTAATATTATATATATTTTTATGTATTTAATGTGTTTGACATTTTCATCTATTAAGTATTTAATAACTTATTTAGATATATTCAAGTCTGAAAGTATAAGTTTTTAATATATATATATATATATGTAATTCGATATAATTTTTTTTATTTTGAATTTAATTTTTTATAAAAATTATATTATATACATAATTATGAACAAAACTTTAATAAATTGTTGGTTGTTAAGTATTAGTTCTATTTCGCTTGAAATATCAATAAACTGAGTTGTAAATATTATACGTTTTTATACATTTTTTATAGGTATTGTATATCACCTTTCTGGATCGAATCATATTATAAAAGTATAAGCCGATTAATAAGCTTAATTATTGAAGTTTTGTTGTTTACAATATTATGACAAGTGATTATATAATATACAACATATACAATCCATGCGTGTACCTAATAGCAGTTATAAAATACATTAATATTTTTAATTGTTACTAAATTAAGTACACTATTTTTACCAAATTTTCAATTTGTGATTTTAACTTTATCCATTTTAATAAAAATCGGATTTTTTATTAATATTTAGACAGACATATTAAAGTACTCGTAGTTTACGATTAAGTTACTCGTATCACCTTAAAATAAAATACATTTTATAAATTATTACACATTAGTAATTATTACACGCAATATTTTTAATTTTATAAATAAAAGTTACATACACTGTAAAACTTTACAGTTATTATGTACTCTATTGTCTACAAAAGCCCAATATCTATGTAGGTAATTATTAATAACTTTAATTATGTACTATGCTATTACAATTGAATAATAGACAAAAATTAAAATGGTGTACAATTATTATTATATAGTGTATTATAATCTGATAACTTGGATACGTCATTGGTTGTTACAATGTTATTTTAATTTGGGATTATCAACAAACGTGGTTGTATAAATATTTAATTAAAATGATTAAATAATGTTTTATATATATTACTTGTCAGATATCAACACAAAAAATAAAAAAACATTAACAAAAAAATATTGTATGCAGTTACTATTTAAATTTTAAATTAGCAAATACATACTATACGTTTGTTAAAAATGTTGAGTTCGTAACTACGTCTGTTCAATAAATTTAGCTTTACACAATACGCATTTCGTGGATATTAAAATTTTAATGGTAAACATGTAATAATTATGTAATAATATAAATACCTCATTTATATTTGTAAATTATTTTACTTGGTAAAAATGTAAATATAGTTTAATTTATGTATAGCGTATAAAATGGAAGTTTGTAATTTGCACCACTGCAGGTAGCCGAAAATAGTGTTTGTAATTTGCACCAAAATAAGGGTATATCATTTGCACCACCGTAGGTAATAAAAATAGGAAATGTAATTTGCACCAAAACCAAAATCGGTTATTATAAGATAGGTACTATTAAAAGAATAATCGTACAATTTTCGATATTTGTAAACATTTTTTACTTCATTAAAGTTCTCATCGATTTTCAAACAGATACGTGCATAAAACTATCGAGTTTACATAAACCTAACCAAATGGCTTCTTAAACAAGAGAATGAATAAATTAAATTCAAGTTACTTTATATATTTATATGTACTTATTAACTGAATTATATACGTACCTATATTATACGCATTAATGCAATTTTTCAAAATAAAATCAAAAATATTTTTAAATATACCTATATTATTTGTTATTACAGACAATTTTAACTTCCGAGTTAGTTAAAACGAGAAGGAAGATGTTGGTATTTTTTAATTTAATGTGACTTGGTTCATAGACAACTCCTTTAGTTCCGCTACTTACTACACTTTCGCTACATACGTGTATAATGTGTCATCACCAAATTTAAAAATATGTAGATATATTGTGTATATATTCACGAATAAGACTTTGTCCCTATTAATTATAGATGACTTGGAATTTTGACAGTACCCCCGTTTAAAAGTGTAAGTATACACTAAAAAGAATTTTGTAAAATTTACATTTTAAAAAAGAGTTTTTTTTTGATTTTTTTTTTTATTGTAAAATTTGCCATTGGTTACAGAAAATAAAATTTTAATTATTACTAAATAAATGAATATCATGCATTTTGCATTCGTTTAAATTTTTGCCCATTTAACGAGCTATTACCTACATTTGATCACGGTATTTCACATTTTGCTTAAAAATACTCCGAATATTATAACGAATTGAACAATGTTTGAATTATATAAGAGGTATAATTTTTAATGGGTAACGAAGTGAACGAAGATAAATAGAATAATATTACGTATATAAAATAAAAATAATATAATATAATATATCATATTTGAATACCGGTACATCCTTTACATCCTTAGTTTGAATTTAATTTTAAGTGAATCTTTGTAAACCAAACTATAAAGTTGAAGTCGGATGTGGGTGAATAGTACAAAATATTCTCTCGCTCAGGTGGTTTTGACGTCATCTATTACATTACTAGCATCACTGCCTACGGTAATAAAGTATACACGAAAACTGTCTACTATATAATACCAAACATCTATTATTAATATATACAATACCAAATCATATTAATATGCTATGTCATTCGCGCGTTTAAAGAGAGACATTTCAGTTGTTTTCTAGTTTCGACCGACCTTAGAGGTCGAGCGTCTTGTAAGTGTCAGACTTTGTCAAAGTTATAACATTATGTGTGTGTTATCGGTACAAGACATAATATCTAACCAATTTTTATATTATATGATAAAAATTAAAAATAAACCAAAAGACACAAATGTGTTCTTTTATCGTAAACGGCATATAAGTATAACTATGTAGTATAAATTAAATTATTAATATTTATGTAATGAATATACAAGGTGATTCAAATAATTCATCTGATTTCAAATCCTTATACATTTATAGTTTTTTAGGTTCAGATTAATACGTGATACATTAAATAAAATAATCAAATTTCAAATTTATTTAATGGTACGCATATACATGTTTTATATATAGCTTTCCTTGTTTAACAAATAACATTTAGATGAAACTTATATTTCTTTCATACTTATCCATCGTAATTGATAGCATTTATGTTTAACTTCTCTTTTGTAGGTGATAATATTATTACATATAATATATTATCTTCAACATATCTCTAAAAGAAGTAGTCACCTTGCATAAGTTCAAGTAGCCTAAAAAACTAGGTATAAATAATTAAACGACTATTTTTAATTATCCTTTATAAAAATATAAAATTTAAAAACTTTCAATTATAATTTTTTATTAAAATGTTTAAAAAAATATATATAAAACAAAACATACATTGATTCATCTTGCATTTAACTAGTGAGAAATATAATATTATACTGAAAGAACGACAGCGAGATTAAAAGTATTATATTTAGAAATAAAATATAAATAAAAATAATTAATAAACCACTTACTACCAATCAATAAAAGTACTTTAAATTTTGAGCCGTTCTGTCTAATTTAACGTAAATTGCTCTTATATCTTTTACTAGACAATATTATATAGTATATTTAATAAATAGTATACTATGTACAGTATACACATTGTTAATACGTAATAGACTAAATAATCATAAAAATGCGCAACGGACAAAATATAGAGAAATGAGGAGAAGAATAAAAATTAAAGATATTTATTAAATAAATAAATGAGAAAACCTCAAAGGGTATGTGTACAGTATGTAAGTGAAAAACAAAAAAAATAGCAATAATAATAATAGCAGGTATGTAATCTGCGGCTATAAAACTAGATAGGTAAATTATATTATAAAAATATACAGTGATATACAACGTGCACCTAGTTTAAAGTTCAAACTATTTTTTAAAAAAATAATCCAACACCAACGCACAAAACTTCTGTTTAGAAATTGGTTCTTAACTATGCCGATTGGGTGACGTGGGTTTAACCAGTGTAAACTGATGGTGATGGTTATTAAAGAGAGAATCTTGAGTGTGTGTGTGTGAAAGATAAATTGAATAATACATATTTTGTAACACACTTGGCTATTATATTATATGAATATAAACAAGTTTTATTTATGTACATATTTTGTACACGTGACGTTAAATAGATACGTGATATATGTTTTGATATTACACTCAGTCCTTGTTGAATTAATAATAGTAATATTAATTCGAGATGTGGAATTTACAGGTGAAATTCTTTTGGTAAATTTACCGATAAAATGTATGTAAATGTATGGAAAAATTTATATATTCAAAATTAATACAAAAATTGATTTAATCATTTTTTTTTTCAAACTTTAAAAATATTTAGTATACAATCTATGTTAAATTTCGTATTTGAAACATTTCATTAAATAAAAATTTAATTCTGATTTTTACAACCTGTCTCAAAAACTGTTTATGAAATATGGGTAAATGCAATACGTTTTTGGAATGTATAATCATATTAAAAATAATAGTTCATTAGTAAGTATTTAAAAAAAAGCTATTTTTTAATATTATTATTATTATATAATAATAATAATTTTTTTTTAAACTGGTAGAAATATTTAAAATAAAGATCACTTGATTAATAAAAGTATAATAAATTTACTTATGTAAATTACTTGGTAAAATTAACGGTTACTCATGAAGTTGAATGGGTTAAATTTTTCTTATCCATTATTAATTATGTAAAATACTACTACCAAATATCGCCAACAACCATCTATAACAATAAAATACTTGTATAAACATATTATCATCATACGCTAGACTTATTTTAAACAATTAGTAATGAATTATGTAGATAAGATAACAATAGGAGAATCTGATATAAACTAAATGTTTTATCAAACTAAATTAGGCATATTTTGGGATGAAATTTATCCATAGGTATACATAATTCCAAATCTGGGAATGAACTGTATAGTTTCTAATAGTATTTACTATTTTTTTTTAATTGAGAATTACAAACTTTATATAATGAGTGCAATGAGCAATTTATTTTGATTAGGTACATATTTAAAATTACCGAAATTATTATTTATTAAACTAGAACGGCACTCAAAAATGCCTATCCGGCAGATTAAATTAGTAAATGTTATCTAGGCCAGATCTGTTTAAGTGAAGGTTTTTTGATGGGTTAACTTTGAACGAAATCTGAGGTAGTATGATCTGGTGAATAGAGTAAGCGTTGGTATTTTTAAGGTATTGTGGAAATTATTATTTTCAATGAATATATAAGGACCAGCAAAAATTTGATAAGGCAAATTGATTAGAAACCTCATATTAGTTCAAGTTAAAAAGTTTTGCAAAACGTCATTTTTGGACGTCATCGCAGAAAAAAAACTAGTCAAATAACAGATATATTAATTATCTATTTATTATTTATTTATTTATTTTATAAATTAATAGCTTATAACTAAAGAATATCTTGGAATGGAGAAGTGGTTAGAGTTGGAGTTGCCGGAGTCTGGAGTTTATGATTTTATTTTTAAAATTGTATGACCGAATTAAACGTCCCTCGAATGTTTTTATATATAAATTATAATGTAATATAATATTTTATATATATATATATATATACATTTATTAATTATTCAAAATGTGATTATTTAATTTACGTTGGTATCTATTTATATGAGAAAATAATAATTAATAATCTATCGGTTCAGACAAAATACTTTAACGTTTACATATACGTCATATACCTACATGACGGAAGAAATCTACATAAGACATATATTTAATTCAACATTAAACTTGTGGTGAGTATTGAGTCTAATAAAACATTACATCTGAATAACAGATATTACTATAAGCATTCTATATTAGGTGACGCGTTAGTAATTGGTAGTTATTGTACTTAAGTGAAAATAATAATTTATAGTTCTGTATACATTTTAATAACAATTCACACACATACAGCGTAGTTTTAAATTATTTGGTATTTTTATTTTTTTTTTATGTTTTTGGACTTTTTTTTACAACATTAAAAATAGCAATATGTGAATTCATAATATGACTTATAGGAATTCTATTCACTTGCAACTCGTACAATTTATAAGGAAGATTTACAATATGACTGTGACACGCTGTGACACATTATGATGTGCCTTAATATTATTTATCAATTAAGTTGTTTTAATGTGTAAAAGTAATATATAAATAATACATAACTCTCTGAAGCATTTCAAAAAAAGATTATCTAAATTACATTAGTTAAATTTCTGTACAAACGTTAATTTAGTAGTTAGTATAACAACGATCAGCAAATAAAATGATAACTGAAGATAACCTTTTTATATAATTTATAAAACGATTTTAAGGAATAAAGAATCTACTACAAATACAATTAAAATATTTATTAATCATAGGTAGTCGGTACAACAAACTAATTTCTATATGTTTTGTATACTCCAAAACCAATGAATAATATAAAATTTATGATACAATCACCCATTATGACGTATAATTGATAACGATAGAAATTGGCCAAAATTATAAATGTACATAAATATAAAATATTATAGTTATTCATTTGAAAATGTTATAAATTTATTATTTTGTTAATTAAATTTATTATAAAGTAAAATATGTACATGACATGTAATTATTTAAAACAGTTCAATAATAAACTGATTATAAGTAATTCGATAATATTGAACATATAATCTACCTACAATATGATGTTGTATATCATGTATTTATACATAAATGAATATATAATATATAAATATAATTTTATTAAATTACACATATAAAAAGAGAGAGAGATATGTATTATTAACGTCTAGATACTAACATAGGTAGATAGTCATAATTCATTTAAACTTGCATTTTAAATATGTGTAACCATTTATTTTTGGAATTACTACAATTCTAATTTGATAAGACCTATATGTAAAATAAATGTACTTAAGTACAATAAAAAAAAAATAAACTAAATGCAAATTTATAACATTAAAATATGTATTGTTAGTTAACCCATGAGGTGTGGTAAAACGATCTAACATGATTTAACTCTGAATGTAATGACTTGAATTTTTATTAAATAATTTATAATCATTAAATATTAAAAGAAAAAAAAATTGTTTCTCGTTTAATTTTAATTTTAGTTATATGCACAAAATATAATGAATGTATTATATTCGATTACAAAATAATAATATTAATTTTGTAATAATTATCTTTATAAAATGTGTATTATTTAGACATTTTGTTTAAATGCCTACAAATTATAAATTATAATTTATAAAATTAAACAAATATTATCTAAAAATCTCTTAGGAGTAGGTAATTCTATCTAACATTTTTATCTAAATTATTTATATATTTACTAGTCAAAAATGTAAGTTACGATTTTAAAGTAAAAACTATTCAATTTAATATGCAAGTACATATTACATACATAATACTAGTTATTATATAAGTATCAATGTTGCATTAATATAAAATTATTTAAGTATATAACAGTTATAAACTAATTTATTAAAAATGAATAATGTTTTGAAATCTTTAACGATGTAACCTCGTGTGTAATTAAATTCTCATTTATTGCTAAAATTATATTTACATTTTAATAAAGTATAATTTTATTACACACGTTGTACGCAATAAATAAGTTGTATTTTATTGTAATTAAGCTTATAAAAAGTCAAAACGGCTAGACATGATAAGGTCATTAAGTACGTTAGGTGTACACAAGATTACATATTATATTTTATGCAAGTGATTTTCGAATAAGAATTATGATTATTAGTCATTAACAGTGCGGTAAATAAGCTTCAATAAACAAGTGGGCAAACATTTTAATTAGGTGTCTTAATAGTAAAAAGGTGTGTGACAGTACAATTATGTTTGGGATTTAGACTATAAAATTTAATTACTCATAAAATATTTAAATACCCATAAAATAGTTAAAGTATATATTATCTACAATATTCATAAAACGAATTAGAGAATGAACTATAACTAATTGATTTACAGAGTGAAAAACATTTATAACTTTTTCTTCGTTGGAGTAATTCTCCACTTTATTAGATATTATATATTGGAAATTTTTCTATTTACAAACGAAAAAGTTTAGAGTATAGTTATAATTTATTAAATTAATAAAACAAAACAAAAAATCAATAAACTTTATTTTTATTATACTATGTACTGATACTTGATAGTCCTAAGTCTGTAGAACGAGAAGGAAAATGATCATTTTTTGGAGTTAATTGGTTACTTTTTTTTTTAACTGAATTAGGTATAAAGTTGGGTCTACGGCGCTCAAATAATGGTAGTATGAACTTTTCTACTTCGTAAGGTCAATATAGATTATGTATGTCAACCACCACTATCTTAATTGTAAAATATAAAACCATATTATGTAATAATATGTCATATTTTATAGCTAAGTGTCAATTGGTCGTAAGGCAATGGCCTCATGAAAATGAAATACCCTATCACGCCACTACTGGACTCAATTTTAATACGTCCTTATTTAAGACTCTTACGAATCGTAAACGTCAATGTCTATACAACTGTCAGTCTACAATAAAACTAATATAGCAGTATTAGGTTTAATAATATATTACAAAGAGTAGCACATAATAAAAATAAAAATACACACTCGTTAGTAGTCCTATATTTAAATACATTCTTTATGTTTAACTAGTTTTGTGTAGAATGATTTAATTATATATTTGTACAACACTTCAATAGTATGGAACATATTATGAAGTTGACACGATAATTATATTATAACACTGTTGTTGATATAATATTATAGTTGCTAACTATTTGTTTTTCTTTGAACAAAAAAAAATAAAAATAACCATTACATCATCATTCGTCATTGTATTAAAAATATAATTATATAAATTTGTATATATATATATATATATATATTAAAGCTAATTTCTTTGTTAAAAGTTCGTAGAAAATTTAACACGTCAGATATTCGACCTAATGTCTATATAATGTATTTACTTATGCATACACACTATTGACAAACAAAAAATAATTAACTACAATATACAGAGTAATTCACAAAGCATGCTCAAGTTATTTTTATCCTTTAATAATATATTTATTATAATTTTGTTTTTTAATGTTTTGTAAATAGTATGCTTATATGCCATATTTTTAGACAGTTAAATTTTTATCCCATTTAATGCAAGAGTCTTCAATGTTTAGCCCGCCTTGGATTTATTTGGGCTTAAAAAAATATTTTAAGCATACTTTGTATTTTACAATACATTTTTATCCATAAAAAATATACGTTTCTTTACAAATGTAGCTCATGAGATATTTTTAAAAGTAATATAGGTTACACATTGCCTTTATACGTTGAAAACTTCTGATTTAAGAAAAGTCCATATAGTAAAAGTTATTGCTTATTATCAAGTTTGAACCTGCACTATTTTTATTCTTAACTTTTATGTAGGTACGTGAGAATGTTGATACGTCTAAATCAAAATTATAACGGCCAGTTTTTTAGTTATTAACTATATCTAATAATGTTCTTACATAAAAAAAATAAAATATAGATAATTTTCAGTCTAATAATTTTTAAATTAGAATAATTTTTATAAATATGAAATGCTAAAATTATCAAGTTGTATAAGCAATTATGTCTTTAAGATTATTATTGTGTTATATTATACTGAACTATCCTTATTACGTACAATTAAACAATTGAGAAATTTCTCGTTTGACTAACAACTTTTAAAATATATCATCTACTTAAACTTATAAGTTTACTGTAAAAAAGGTTGAATTTCATTTTAAATAAGACATTTAAATCAACACAGGTCAAATTTTTCTTAAATTTCATAAAAATAAATGTAAGTTTTTGAATATTATTGTTTTTAATTATATTTAAATAAATTTAAAAAAAAAAAAAAAACCGGTATTTTAATGAATACAATATTAGTAAAGAAAAAATAGGGATGAGCATTCTTGACTAATCTCCATGTATAAATGCATATTTATCTCTTAAGATAAAATGCATATTATGTGACATTTAATAATGTTTTAATTAGTACATAAATAATTATTATACATCAATGTTATAATCAAATGTATATAATATACATATTATTACATCGTCATGTCTATAATGTATACATAAAAAATTATTAACTCTAAACAGTTATAATAATAACTGTTTGTAATTGTAAAAAACAGTATAATTTTCTTGAATGTATATATTATAAAATATAAAGCTATAAATGTTATAATACAATGTAGGTTTTTGAGGAAATTTAAATAAAATTATATATTGGAATGAGACTTAGATACTTATTATTCTATTTAGATTTAACATTTAAAAAATACACATATTATTGATGTGTGGTAAATAGTTAATAGACTTCTCATTGCATTTGTATTTAGATATTACTTTTAGATTATTACATAGGTATCAATTTTACCAAATAAATTTTTAAAGTTATAGTTTATAGCTTAAAAATTAAAATCTGTGTCTTAAAGTAAACTTTTTCTTGTATACAATGGTCACAATGTACACTAAAAAAATGAAATGTGTATATACATTTTTTTAAAGTAAACTATAATTTATTTCATTTTTTTTTTTTTTTTTATCATATCTATTTACCATTAACACTTTAATGAGATTTGGTAATTTATCACTACTAGACACTATTATCTTTGATTCCATACAAAGGTCAACAAGTCATATATGATAATGTTGTGGTGTTGCGTATACATATAATATTATGTTTATATTTTATAATGCAGTCCAGTGGCATAAAATGCAATATAATAATTTATTGTTGGATCTATTTTTCAAATTGAAATAATATATTTCATCGAAAAATAAAATGCAGTCATATAGCATAGTGCGGCAACCAGCGTATAATTTATATATTAATATCCCGCGTGTTATACTTGGCGGAGTTCACAAATTTATTTTTATATTACACGTGGCTTCCTCTCTCCATAGGCCATCATCATTTCGCTTCATTGGACGATTGATAGTATTTTAATTTTGTAAGTTATAAGGAACTCTAACCTTTCCAAGTCAACAAATATGTTGGTATTTTTTTTGTGAGCGCTCCGATGACCGGCACTAATTACTCATAAAATATCATGAAAATATGCATCATATTTTTTAGTTAAAAATTCATAAAAATGTTAATTTATTTGCGAAGGCTAAAAAATTTTACTTATGATTTTTCATAATTTGTTTTTACTAAAATTGAAAGAAATTGAGAGTAAAGCCATATTCATTTTTTTATTAACGTTTGAAGTTTGAATGTTGACAAAATTATTTTTAATATTTGATATAACAATTTTAGTTATTTTTATGTGCTTATTCAATTTAAAATATTAATCGTAGAAACTTGAAATTATTTATTAAAATTTATTAATTATTATACACGATGAAATGTATAAAATATATTTTACGTATACTTACAATATTATAATTTAATATACATTTAACACATTTATTACAGTAATCTATTTTGTTAGTAGATTTCCATCTAAATACACTCGAAACCTAACTATGGCAACGCAATGGATTTCCTATTACTCGTATTTTTTTTTTTTTGTTTTGTTTTACTTTAAAGAAATATTTCCAACATGCAGTATTGAGTCTTGTTTTAACTTTTAACTAATACTACTCTTCAGTACAACAACTACAACAATCATGTTTATTTAAATAATTCAACCCGTAAATAGTACCTCTGAAAATAAAAACTAATTCTTGTCGATAAGTACAAAAACACACTTCTCGTTCAGGTCAGAATCTAAAATTATATTTAAAAAAAAAAAGGTTAAACATTATATCTAATCGGTGATTTCGATACATCACATAATGTTATATCTTGCACGATGCCCTCTTAACCAAAATCGATGATCCTCGATCTATGACGTGTGATCAAGTTTATACTACAGTGGTATACCGACTACACTGTAGGTACACACAAACACGGTATGTAAGTCTTATCGTTTACCCCGTGTATCAAGCGCGAGCTACGACGACCGCTACCGGAAAATGGACGTGGTGTGTCAAGCCAGATACAAATCGGTCGCGGGACACGCGATAAGTGTGCTCGGGCAGAGAGAGTATTATAGTTCGCAATTCGTTTAATAACACGTATGATGTGTTATCATCACACGGGCAATTTTATTACGAATGTTGTGTCGATTCGATTGATTAGATCGCCTAAAATTGTAAATAAATTGTAAATTTATTAAAAACAAAAAAAAAAGGTGTTGCGTTCCGCGAGCAATGTGATAAGTAGGTATAAATCTTAACATCAAATATCTGCGGTCCGCGTGCATAATATAACATGTACTACATAATAATATAATATACGCATATTATTATTATTATTATTATTGTTATTATTATAGTTCACTGTGGCCGCGTAACAATACGTATCAACTATCAATAACACAAAGTAGATAGGTACACCGTACGCACAACGTGCGTAACATACGAGAGGTGTAGACACGATAATATTATAGTATTATAATGTACGTGTGTCTATTATGTACACCGGGACGCGTGTGAGCCTTAGACGGATTGGGGGGGCTAGGAGGGGGCGCTATGAGGTTTTGACGGTTCGGCGAGTCGGCGTGGCGGTGAGGTGGCTGCGGGTCGGCGTGTACAGACGGCGTAGACGACGACTGCGACTACGACGAAAAACCCCTGTCTCGTCACAAATAATTAAACGCGTTTGATCGGCTGCTCTAACCAGACGGAGCAGACGCGCTCCTCGCACACACACACACACACACACACACACACACACACACACACACACTAGCGCGCGCGCACGCACAGAGAGACCCAGACAATGACGACGGCGTGCTCACACACACTCGCGCGCGCCGCTGCCGTCCGTGTACATGTGTGTACGCCTCTTGCCCGCTTCGCGAACGCTTAGAGCCGTCGTCTACGCGCACAAATACACACACACTAACGCGCGCGCGCGCGCACACAACTGCCCTGCATGCACCGCCACCCCGCCTCGCCCATCCGGCCACTCGTCACCGCGCGGTCTCATCACGCATGTGGTGGCGGCGGCGGCGAGTACACGATCGTGTTTATCGCGGGGGCGTCCCGCCTCCGTCCTGAACGATATAGTGTTTACGGTGCGGGACGCCTCCCCTGC
>NW_020271559.1:1271032-1280989 GCF_002803265.2 Melanaphis sacchari | reverse complement strand
GTAGTAGTAGTAGTAGTAGTAGTAGTAGTAGTAGTAGTAGTAGTAGTAGTAGTAGTAGTAGTAGTAGTAGTAGTAGTAGTAGTAGTAGTAGTAGTAGTAGTAGTAGTAGTAGTAGTAGTAGTAGTAGTAGTAGTAGTAGTAGTAGTAGTAGTAGTAGTAGTAGTAGTAGTATTAGTATTAGTAGTAGTAGTAGTTGTTGTTGTTGTGGCAGTAGTAGCAGTAGTAGTATTAATAATAATAAAAAGTATTTTGTTTAATAATAATAGTAATAAAAAAATCTACATGAACCGGTCAAATGGAAAACATTGGCCATTGGCCACGTAACTGTCGTCGTTTGATCTCCTCCACTTTAATCTACAGCAAAGTCCAACCGCTGCGGCGATCAGGGGGCACCCGGATGGGAGAAAATTTGGGACAAGTTGTATTGTACGTAGAGTGTATGATCGACAGATCTACGATATTATTGTGTACCTGATTATATGTTAAGACTAAAGTGTTTCGATTTTTAACATTTCGGGGTGATAAGCCGACGATTGGTGATATTTTTTAAAGTAATTATTCCGAAATGTTACTGCAGATACAACGCCAATATGGGTTAAATAATATTGTTTATGCTACACTGTCAAAAGTTATTATTCGCTTTGCAAAAATTCGTTTGAGATTTAATATTCTTTATTTGATAATTTTAAAATACTTATTCAACACAATACACTTAAGTTCAAAAATTTAATTAAAAAAAAAATTTAGAAAAAATCATTTATGGAGTTAATTTAGTTCTTTTCACCACAATGCGTTATTGTAAATAATAACTAAACTATTTAAAAATTTTACTGAACAACCTTTGTAATATAAACACTAATGTACGTATAAATCTATTCAATCAGTTTAGTAATATACAGTTCTGCAACTACCTTGACCGAAATAAATTTATTTTTTAAGTATAAATTCTATAATATCGTTCTTGTTTATTAATAATTTTTAGTCACAACACTCACTAACTACTTCACTGACATCGTTTCCGTTAAACGAAAACGATTAACAATTTTTTCTTTACACTCGGTGCAATAGCCTGGCTAGACAGATGCTATTGAAGTAGGTTGAGTCTATAGTGTCTGCACTCGGCAGTGGAAAATACTAGCTCTCATTTTTTAAAAACTCAAAAGTTATTATTCAACCGTTCATCTTTTATATAATAACTAGGGAATGGACTTCGATGTAATAATCCCTTTAGTCTGTAAAGATATTAAATAATATGCAACAAAGCTTTTTAAGCATATACCTACGATTGAAATTAAATTTAAAAAAAAAAAAAATCATGATTTATAACAGTTTAAATTTGAAATGTATTATCTATATTATATAGGTAATAAAAAAAATGAGCTTTATTATATCGAGTTAATATCTATTATAAACAGATAAAATTAACTAGAAAAACTTCATAAAAAATACATGAATAACATTGTGTTCTATAGATTTCAGTATGTTTTTTTATATTATAGAAAATGTGAAAAAAAATTAGTTGACAGAATAAAAAACGTATGTATAGAAATAATTTTTAAAAATATTGGATTTAAAATAAATTTACTATTATTTATTTTTATAAAACTAATTGTACTTACTTATTTGAGACTATGTGATTTTAAAATATATTATACTTTACAATATTATCGATAAGCATTTTGATAATTTTTCAGACGATGAAAGTTCAACGTGTTTCCTTCTCCTTCTTTATTTTAAATAATTTATATTTACAAGTCACAATATTCTTATTTGAATTTATTTTCTATTACACCACTATCATATAAGATAAATAAAGGTAATTAAAATCTGTCTTCACTCAGAAATTGAATATTATCATCATATTAAAATAATATATATATATGCCTTTTTTATATCAGCTAGTTAACTTATTAAATAAATAATAGTATTGTTCCAGCACAATAATAATAATAATAATAATAATAAATACATCAAATAACAATTGAAATTTATAAATAGGTTAAATATTGTCGTGTTCAAATCTCTCCTAATTACTATTGTATTAAATTATATTTATATAGTTAAGACGGAATTGATAAACATATATGAAACATTTGGGGGTGAATTAATGTCATTCGACGTTTTAGTATGGTTGGAAAATAAATATAAAATAGCAAACAATAGATGTAATGAAATATTATCGACAGTCTCCGCTGGAGACCGAGTCGTTGAACTCGCAGGTCAGTAACGCAGCTTGCTGTTGTTGGGATTCCCGATATTAGAAAATTAAAAAAAAAAAAAAAACATATTTTTGTCCAAATCTAAATTATCACAAAAAAAAGTACTAGCATTCATAACTTTCAATTTTTATACAAAATATATATTATATCTTATTCAATACTCAAGTTCGACATTTTTTTGATAAGTTTTTTGACTTTATTCATAATATTAGGTAAGCATATTAAGTATTTTAAATTCTGCTTATAAGGTTAAATTTAAGAGTTATGAAATATAAAAAAATAAATTTCTATAAAAACATACAAATTTGAGTTTACCAAAAACCAAAATATGTGTGTTAAACAATGTATCTTGATTTTATAATTCTAAGAATTAATGAATGATATAATATACATATACTAAAAAATTATACTTTATTTATAAATATTATTATAAATATTCTGATCTCAGCCATATTAACAGTTAAAACAATAATATAAATTGAATAATGTATTTATATTTCTTAATTTTAAGTATTATATTTAAATTTATATGAAAATTAAAAAAAAAACGTCTATTTGACAACTTGGAAACTTGTTATAAATTGATAGGTATTAGGTAAATAACTTTTTTATCGTCAAAATTTACATGTTTCTGTGTGGTTGAGGTATATATAAATGCAAACATGACGTTGGTATACACATAAAAATAAAATAAATTTTTTTTTATTGCCACGTAAACCCCGCAGACACTGTCAATATCCAGTTTTGAAACTACATTTAAAATTAAATACAAATTTTTAATAATCAAAATATTCAAAATTATAATTCCTTATAAAATAAATTAACTCTATGAACATTCGTTTATATATTTATTTTAATTTTATAGTTAATACTCAAATTTATCTGGTGATTCTGCAGCTAAGGATGATGAGAGGAAAAACTTTTTTATTATTTGTACATCGAACGTATTATTTAAATATCATATACATTCTATAAGATTTAAAATCCACTTATACATTAACGAACAACTGAAGCGTAAAATATCAATTCTAAAATACGTATTTTGGTATATACGATTTATATAAAATCCTTCCTTGCGGCGCACGTACACAATTATAATATATATATATGTATAATATACCTATCTAATAAAAAAAAAGAAAAATGAAAAAACTGAAATGTTAACAATTCATGTACAATATATTACTTTAAAGTAGGTAGATACTCGACTTGATGAATATGTATTATGTATTGAGAGAAATGATAAGCGGAGATTATTGTATAGGTACAAGTGCATATATTATCTCGATGCAGTTATAGAAGATCAAAGTAAAAGGTCGTTAAACACAGTGGCTTATAAAGTGTATACCCACATAGGGTCGATTGCGTTTTATCATCTCCTTCCTGTTAGATAACCATATGTAGCTATATAGTATGTAATATGAAAAAGATTAAATATTCACATTTGCATTTGTGCATATTGTAAGAGTCAACTTCGTTCTGCTACGACTTATTTAATATCAACACATATGTACGACTCACGCAGTTATTACGGATGCGGAAACAGGTAATTGTATCGTGCGAATACCTACTATTGTAATGTAGTGTTTAGTGAGCAAGTTTTTTTTATCATTAAAAGATCTATCCAAATGTATTACAAAAACTATAATTTTTATAACTTTAAAGTTCTCATTTTAACTTAAGAAAAAAAAAAATAAAATATTAACTGTGTTTAAATTATATTAAAAAATATTTCTTAGTTCGGAAAACCAACTTTTAGCAGCCCGATAATTAAACCTTTGACAATATTTTGTAAATAATCTATAAGTTAGTTTTTAGAATTTGCAAATTTTTATTACAAACAAATAAATAAAGGTCGGTACCGTTTTGCAATACATTAGACGTTGATTAGGTGACTATAATAAATATGTTAAATGTTAACTCAATTATACATTATTGTATTCAAAATCCAATTCTGAGCGAAAAATCATCATTAAAATATGATGTAATATAATAAAATTTAAATTTGAACTATAATTAATATATATAAAAATATATATAAAAAATAATGTTTGTAGATATTTTTAATTTTTTTAGTTTTACTACTTACAGAGCATATTTTAAGAATTTTTTACTAGATGGCACTATCACTATAAGCCATAAGAACTAGCTTAAATATTTACCTTGGGTATCATGTGTATAGTTAGGATTTTAATTAGGGGGCCGTTGATAACTTTTTTTTTCTTACTATTTTATAGTAAAGCTTACACCCCACCCACGTCAGGTGTCTTTTATGTTTTCTACTTGTGATATGAAGTACGAACATATTCTTTAACCACTAGGTGGCACTAATTTTTCACTTGTGCCACTTACTTTATATTTTGTTAAAATATGCTCTGACTACTTATGAAAAACATTTCTATTACATTTTTATACTTAAGCTATAAAAATTAAAGATTTCATACATTTTTACTAAATAATACTTTATACTTATAGTTTGTAATTGAACTTCAAATATATATAAAATAAACTTGTACCTATACATTTTAAAATAATTTTTTACAGATATAAAATTAATTAATGTGGAATCTTGTATATAATTTTAAAGAATTTTCACCAACTGAATAATTGTGTATTAACATTTACAGAAAAAAAAAATCAAAAATTTTTTGTGCCCATATGCAAATTGCTCAAAAAGAATTACAATATTTTGAAAATTATACAATGTATAGGTACAAAATTATAGTTTAATAAATATGTCAAGTATTTATGGTTATTCGTTTTCAAATAACACAAAAAAAATGAATTTGCGAAAAAATTTCTATTTTCTATAATTTTCCATTATTTTTCTCGATTATTTAAAATAATTCTAGGAATTTGTTTCTGTTTTTGACTTTTAAAAGTACAGTACAAGCTAGATCCAATTTTTAATCTAAAACCAATTTCAAAATTGAAAATTGAAGGATTTTAATGACTATTTATTGTCTATACACACAAAACATGTTATTATAAAATCAATACATTTATCGCTTTTCAAAATTTAAAACTACTTATGGTATTATGGTGTTATATATAAATAATTTCGTATATTATTATATTATACAATATAAAATCTACCAATAATAATAATAAATACCTATCCAGTATGCATTTTGCATGCAAATACCTAGCTTTAACTATATTTTATTATATTATACTGTTGAAAATCGATGTCCGTCACCACCCCGCTCGAACGTTTCATCCGCTACAAACCGGCTCTTTTGTATCTGTATTCTACAGTATCACGTAGTCAGACTGATGCTATAAGTATTTGTTAGAGGCTACGACAATAATAAAAATATAATAATAATGACGGAAAAAAATTGCACAGCAATCCGACACCTGTGTGCATATATCACTGTATGTTATATCTATATTGTATATTATAATATAATATATATTATAGTTTATGTCTCGCCGGGTTTCTGGTGTAGAAAACTGTTAATGGTTTGATTCTGCGTATATAATATTATTTATTTACGCACATTGGTCTGGAACTCTATGAGATGATAAAATTGTATATCATACTTATTAAAAGTATTAACCTTTATAGTTATAGATAACTATAGTTTGAAGAAAAAATTATGTTATATGATGAGGTTATACAATTAAAACTGTAATTGAAAGGTATATGTATAAGGGTATAAAATATATGGGTTGGTGACTGGTGTCACGAATATTTCAAGTCAAAAAAATACTTAAATAGATACTATTGATGACTGATTAAATGGAAGTGGAAATCGTATCAAATATTTGATAGTAGGTAGTGTAACAATTTAAAAAAATATAGAGTTTGAAGTAATTAATATAATAATTCATTATATTCGTTTCAGAAAAATTTTATTGTCATCATAATATTTTTTTTATCAATAAGCAATATAATTGCATCGTTAATTTGTTGACACATTTTACTTACTAAATCATAATAAAAAACGATCAAAAGATAGACTAGTATTATAAAATAAGTGGATATTTCAAAATGTAATAGGTTATACAGTATACTAGTTTGTGCTACATAATAATACTCGTAAAAAAACAAATTTAATAAACTGATAAGTTATAAAACTAAAATATATGGAATATTAATATTCTCTACGGTCTCTTCGTACTATACAGTATTTAAATATGATATGACAGTATCGACTATCGATATGTGAAAGTCGTTAAGATTTTATAATACGTGAATACACACAGACTTATGCATAAGGTGAGTCAGTTGACCTCTGACTCTATTTCATCAAAAATTATAATAGTAAAAAACTATATTGAAGATATAACAATATAATATAATATATTATTCATTAAGTATTTAATTAACACTCTAATCAATCTACATTATTCTTGCAATGCTCCTATTTTTAAAACAATAACGATTTTTAATAAACTATGGAAATATTTTAATAATTGATACATTTTTGTCATTAAATGAAAACTCAAGGCATTTTAGACATTTTTAAGAAAATATAGTTATTTCGTGAATTGTCATCATTATTGCTTGTGCCTGGCAAAATATAGAGTGTATCTTATGACGTTGTACGTGTGGTTTTTAATGATAATAGATTCTAAAAAACGATAAAAGACACGTTTCTTTATTTTTAACTGTCAAGTTTTATATCACAATTTAAAATTTTTTAAAGAATGCAATTGTTACAGGAAAATCAACTTAATATTTTTTTTTAAGTAGTAAAATCTATATTTTTAATGGAATCTGATAGAGCTTATTTTCTGAAAATGTTGATGGTAAAACTATAAATTTTAGTTTGTTTGTTTAATAACTATGATCTCTAAAATGTAGTTAATTCATTGATAATTAATACTGAACAGCTTAAACTAAAATACTTGGAATAAATTTAATTTATTGGAACTAAAGAATTTTTCTATCTTTTTGTATGCTTAAAATAATGACACACAAACAAACATAAAAAATATTCAATTTTTAGCATAATATTAAATAGTTTATTATTTTTATTTTTGTATATACGCAATCATAAAATAATTACTATTATTGTACAATAATAATACATTACTTGTATTACTTTTTTCTAAACAGTTATTTTTCTTACTATGTTATGAATTTGGAAGTTTAGGAGGTCAAGTCAAAAAAGGTATATAATTATTATAATAATAATATTAGAAATCTATTATTAATTCTAATTAAAGATATTTCAATTTATAATAGGTATATCACACGATTAATAATAAACTATACGAGTTTATATTCATTTACAAGAATAATAAATATCAATATTATTACCTATAATTTAGTTCCAAATTTCCTATAGTATCTAACTTTGTTCTTTAATCTAAGTTAATTGCATATTTCTAATGTTATAGTAATAATAGAATAAAATTATTACCTTAGCTAACCAATCAAGTATTCAAATTTAAGCTATTGTAAAATATACATTATGTAATTTTCAAAATATTTTGACTCTTTTTTTTACCTATTAATAGAAAATTGAAGTTTACGATCATTTTTCAGTCTATAAATGTCAATTAGTGTTTAATTTTGATTGAAAAGTTAAAATAAATAATACAAGGCTCCTCATAACTTATGAGTCATAAGTTAATAATAGTTACTGCTTACTAATTAAAACATTTTTAAGACGCATAGGCATATTTTTTTATAACTATTGGAAGTTCAAAATTTGACAAAATTATGAAAACTTTCAAGTTATTTTGTAATTGAAAACAATTAATTTTTAAAACTATGGTTTGAAAATCTTATAAAAGGTATCTCATGAATAGTTTATGTTGAAACTAAAAAAAATCTAAAAAATACTTATACAACTAACATGTTTTTTTTTATATAGATATTTGAAGTTTAAATTTGAATGAAAACACGTATTTTAATAATGAATAACGATATCAGTTAATTATTTTATTGTAATTCAAAAATTGTATTTGTGGGGACTTAAAACTTTTATGTTTATTATGCATATTACTCAACATATTTTAATTTAAAAATATGTAGATTAATATTAAGGTATTACTTATTTATAATATGAACCTATTTACCCTGATATACAGTTATGTGGTGTTAAATTAAACGTTATACCAATAGTTAAATAAATTACTTCAATAGTTATAACAAAAAACGAATTGTAAAATATACTTAGTGATGTAGACTGGCAGACCGTCTCCGCTCAGAATCCTTTTTTGTATCAGAAAAATGTCTCAGATAATGCTTATAGTAAATATATAAGCTTTATTTAGAATATTTATTTTTATTTTTTTTAATTTAGAATTAAAATTTATGGCTTTAGAATAAATTAAAATAATATTTTCAAGCAAACAAAAGGTTATTTATATGGTTAAAATATTAATTTAATAGTTTATATAAAGTTTTACCAGACTATGATGAATACTTTATATTCATACAAGTAAAAACTACATGTTTAATCTATGAGCTATTTGTTGATTCACTACTAATTAACATTTAAATTAGTGACAATTTTTCTAAGCAAATATAGGTACATCTTGTTATCACCAATATATTTTTTTATGCGAACAAATTCTCTATATGCCACTTATGATTATTAGATTACAATAATTTCAAATAATAATTTTTATTTAAAAAAAAAAAAATAAAAAATTAAGGTTTTATAATATTAATGCAATGAAATATGTTATTTAATATTTTTATTTATAGAAAACCTTTATAAGTAAATATTTTAAATTTAATTTAAAATTTCGAATCCTTTAATTTATACAATTAGGTAATATTAATAACACAATAATTACTTTATAAATATTAAATAATGAATTACAATGTAAATTGTATTAAAATTGAATTAAATAATTATAATTGATTTAATAAGTAAAATAAATATCCTCTGTTAATAATCTAAGTACTTTTATTTTGTGGCTATCTAATACAAAAGTAGATACCTATGATATTATTTTATTAAGAAAATGTTTTGTCATGACTTTTATCTATTTTGAAGTTTTATAAGTAAAATAAACTTTTGATTGGAAAATTGATATTTACGTATATTATATAATGAGAAAACATATGACAATATTTTTAAAACATGTATGATAGCCGATACCTAAGTACTATTACTATAATTGATTTTAAATACAAGATAGTATAATATTTAGTACACTGTTAAATAAAAAAAAAATGCCCCATTTCTAACAAAAATTAATACCTAATTATACTATAATCACTATCGTATATTACTATAATATTAGATTATTTTTAATTTAGTTTGAAATAGGTAATTTATCTAGTAACTGATAATTACCTAATATACCTATTTTAACCTCGAAAATTAAACAGTTCAAAAACATTTTTAATTTTTACTTAATTGCTAATTTTGAAGACTTATCAACTGAAAAGTTATTTGAACGACAATTTATATGAATTAAGTTCGTAATTTAATTATAAAATAAACAAAATAATTAAATTTGAAAATTTAAAAAAAAATAATTAACTATTTAACTAAATTTAAGCTTTTTAAATCGTTAATGCTCATCTTTGATGATGAATATAAATTTACATTATACGTAATTTAATCAACGAATTTCTCATCTTTTAAATTATATGTTCTTAAGTATTTTCAGGGATATTAATTTTATTTTTTGAATAGACAATATTTTAGTGAGTGAATAAAAAGTAGAAATATTATGTAAGATTAAAATTTAGAAAAGTGTATATTAAATGATGTTTTGTTCAAAAGCAACAGTTATTAAACTCAGTTAGATATAGCTGCGG
>NW_020271559.1:1261692-1270997 GCF_002803265.2 Melanaphis sacchari | reverse complement strand
ATGGGCTCTGCCCGCACAGGTTCGAATCCTGTCCGCAGCGATTTTGCAATTTTTTTCAACGTGATTGTTTTACGTATACTCATAAGTCATAATATTATTGTAATTTCAATAGATACACGTATGCAGAATGTCTATACTATCGCCATATATTTGTCTCATCGTGAAAATATATACTTAATATAGTACATTATGTTAATTTACAATCAACATTGACACATCATATTCATTTTAATTTATGTTGCTTTTAGTATATTATACTAATTATAGTTTATAAATATTACTTATAAATTAATAATTTTTTAAATTATTTAGTTTATAATATTACTATTATAATAAGTGTAAGAAAATAGTGCGAGTGTATAATTAAATATGTATATTTAAAGGGATTGAATGATTTATAAATTATTTAAATTATGTATAGATACGCACAATGTCTTGTTTAATAATGAATAACATAATATATAATTTGTACAATATTTTACATTAACCTATAATTTAAAATTTATAAATCTTTGTAAAACGCATAAAGTCAGGAGAAAAATAGTTTAGAGGTGACGGTTTCACATTTATCCACCATCGTAACTCATAAACATACCATAATTATTATTCGATACAAACAAATGTATTTTCTATAGAAAAAATAAAATGGAATGTTTTATTACTACTTCTCATTCTCTCAATATTTAATTTAAGTATATATTATACAGTAAAGCATTAATAAGTTTCTTATTTCTTCATAATCAAACTTTAAAAAAAAAAATAATGAAAATTAACTGTATATAATATATAATTATTGATCACTTATAGAAATTATAGAAATTCTTATAATGAACATACATTTTAAATAACTGTATTTGTAAATACTACTAAATCTATCGTATTATACTTAAGTGTCTAAAATAAATAATAATACCTACGACTATTATAGTTTTATTTAATAATTAAATAATTATTTACATGCGACATCGATATTGATTTATTAGAATTGGTAATTCCACATAATTATACATATTATTTTATATAATAAATAATAATACTCTCAAAACAAAATTACTTTTAATTTAAAGTTATTAGATATATTTTACATATTACATAGGTAATTTATAAATTATTTTAATTTTTTTTTAGCTAATATTTTATTATGTTAAATTCTTATACATCGTTCAATTATAATAATTTTTGATGTCTAATAGTTTTGTAAAAATTATCTAAAATATTAAACATCAATTCATCAATAATATAGGTTACTGATCTAATTATTATAGTCAGAAGTATGATAAACTTAACATCATAACAATATGATGTATATTTAAAAACTTGTAGTATGAATGTATGATAAAATATGATATCAAGTTTTACTATTTGCTTTGTTTTCAATCAAATCGAATATTTATTCGCATTGCTTGTTCACTATATATACGCAATCACATATTATGACGATGCAAAAACGGTTGATTTTAACCATATATCATATTATGACTATCTAATGTACTACATAACACTATAAATATTATGTATATAACAATATATTATACCATTTATACCATGCAAATAATAACTATTGAACTATAGTAAACAAAATCGTCATGAATAGTACGGCGACGATATGCGTATAAAAAAAAAATAAATGGTACGCAAAGCTTGTTAACATCATAAACATTATTATTCAGCATTTGACTTGTTTAATATCAAAACCAAAATCATAGTTGATTTAATTTATACTTTCACTTTTATAATCAGAAGATCATTATCGTGGGAGACCAATGGAATAACTTTTTATATCTTATATTACGGTTAGCTAAAGTAACGTACCTATCTCTTATGAATTTCAACTTTAGAAAGTTTCGAATATATTTTATATCTTTTACCCAGGTACTTTTTTTTGAATATCTGGCTCATTCCTAATAATATGAACATAAAATCACCCAGAGCTAGTTGTTTTTTTTTTTTTTTTTGGAGGGGGGAGAGCTAAGTTGGCTACAATTAAGGGCCTTCTAAAAATATCAACCTCTAATTTTCTAACTATAATCACTCATTTATTAGGTATATTCGGACGTAGTACAATGGTGAGTGAATGTTTACACATTGTATAGTTAAAAATACATTAGGTTTTATTATAGTGTTTAGTGTTATTATTATTATTATTATTTCGCAAATAGTGTTATTATTTTTTGCAAATTTATAAATAGAAAAATGTTTTAATAATAATAAAAAAAGTATTGTCCTGTTTATCTATTTGGGGCCCTCATAATATATTCCATCCAAGGGTATAGATAACATACTATAAACTATCATGGGTAAATCCGCCACTGATGAATAGCCTGATAAAACGTAGTTTTACTTTTATCAATACGAGGACTACTACTCCGAGGGACGAGGGTGGATCATTACAGAGATATAATGTAAATCAATCAATATTGCATTAGTCTTTAATCTATATAAATATTATTCACTGGTTTTTGGCGGTGTATCGAAAATTTCACTACTATATATATATATCAATAATATGACGCTTATTATGGGTTAATCGTATTCACGTATAAGGTGATGTAATTGATGTAAATATTATACTATATATACATTATACATATTATACTTAATAATTTCAACTAACATATTGACAAAATATCCATCATAAAACATATGTTTTTATAAAAGCTAGTGTTACTCTGCGTTAATTTTTCGTCGTTTCATGTTATTCGTACTACATTATTGTACTATTATAGCTCATATAGATAATTTAGGTATATATACTTATTTTACAGCACTATTATAGTATTATTGTGGTAAACAACGGTCTTATTGGTCGGGGCACGTATTCAATGGAACGAACTATATAGACACAACATAATAAACAATATATAATATTGTGTTGGGCGAAAATAGCGAGTGGTACACAATAATAGGATCGGCTGCAAGAATACGGCGGGCGAAACACAAAGGAATCGGCAGCGGAAAGACAATACGGAAATGCCATGACCGCCGATGCGAGCACAAACTTAAAGTTGGATGATGGGATGTCTTACATTATTAATTTTCGTTTGTTTGGTAAACGGATGAGTGATGGAAATCGTACTGTAACGGGCCGGAGAATACGCGCACTCCATCGCACGAGGAGTACCGCGTATCGTCAACCGTTCATATATTATAAAATATTATTATATAAAATTTAAATTGGACGCACACAATTTTATTGGGTATACTACGGTAACACGCAGTTATATATATATAACAATATACACATAATATTTTGCGTGATTTCATATTGCCTTGCTCGTAGGTAAGTTCTAGGTATGTGCATAAGTGCATAACTATGTTATGTTATTGTCACGTACAGACGTACAATGACCTACGTTTCTATTCCATTGTGGACGATCTCTCGATTTAAACGGAACGCGTGTAGTATTGGTCTTCCGTTGCGCTCACTTCCCGTCGTCAAATATTAGTATTTTACAAGTATAAGCAATATATTTTTATTGTATTTAATCGTTAAATAAAACATATTATGATATACCTACATAACTAAAATAAAAACAAAAATACTGTAAAGATATTATATTAATGGTAGATATATAATAATATGAAATTGTACGGTGTGCTCACGTTATATACGATCAGTTATTTCAATTAGATGACCTTTGTCATGAAATGGAGTTTTCGAGAATAAAAAAATACAGATAGTTTTAGACAAATTTCAAATTTTTAACCTTTTTGATATCCCCAATAGAACTTATTTTTTTTAAATGTCAAAACCATTTTTTTTTCTACCGATTCGGGTAGAATATTTTTTTTTTAAAACATTTTTGTATGAAACATTTTTCCAATAAAATTACAAAAATTTCACGTACAATTTAAAGTTAAAACTTAATATTTATGAATACCTTATCAGCTATTCTTGACGAATTTTTTACTATATTTATCTATATTCTAAAATTGAAATTTTCTTCGATATTGTTAAATAACAGTTTGTAAATAGATAAAATACAAATAAACATTTATTTATTTTCATAATTTGAAAGAAAAGTAAATAAGCGCTGCCACATCAATAGCATTTTTAAATTGTTCGAAATTGATGTTTGGATTATCAAAACGAAAACCTTGAACTATTTATTAGATAGTTAGTAAACTAATATTTAATAAATGCACATAAATAAATCTTAATTTCAAAATTGTAGTGTGTATATTTGTATTATTTTCATCGACTTTAATATTTATTTATCTTATTTTAGAAGTATAAACAGCTGAAATTTGAGTAAATTACGAAAATAAATTAGTGTTTATTTATGTTTTATCTGTTTACAAACAGTTATTTAACAATATTGGAGATATTATTTCGAATTTCGAGTATAAGTTAAACAGTTGAAATTTCGTCAAAACAGATTATTTGTAAATATTGAATTTCAACGTTAAATTTCATTAGCCAACCTTGTAATTAGAAAAAGCTTGTTACATAAAAATTGTTTTTAAATATACAGTAATGGTTTATTCGAATCTGTAGAAAAAAAATGGTGATGTCATATAAAAAAGTGAGTTTTAATACGCATACAGGTACTGAATTTGAACTTGTTTAAATACTACAGCACTCCTTTTCATTTCCTGAAAACTTAATTTCATTACAGGATCATTCAATTAAAATATTTAGTGGTAGGTACTTCTTAATGTGAAAATCAGTTCTGTACAATAATAGACATATTTATGTATTTGTGCAATATTTGCACATGGAATTAATCATATGTATATATGTATATATAAGTATTGTATTGTATAAAAAATTTCATGATTTTCTAATCTTGTGGCTTATATACTCTTATTTTTTATGATTATTGAATTATAACTTTATGAAGTCCAAAATAAAATTGATCTTTTTTTAAAAGAGTTAAAACACATAATTATATTCAAAAATTAATGCTTATATTTGTTATCACACAGAATCTAAAAATGAGTAATTAAAAAAATAAAATAAATATCTATGCATTACATGTAAATGTTTTTTACTATCACAATTGGTAATTATAGAGTACAAAATTAAATTATTTTCGGTTAACAAACTATTTGAATGATTTTACGACGGTATTCTCATTGCTATTTTAGTTTTTTTTTTTATTTATTAAAATATATTACAATCTGTTTACACATAAAACAATAAGTAACAGTGATGATAATGATTAAATTTTGGTTTTATAAAAATATTAGTCAGAATATGTATTTAATGTTTTCATCATGTATAAATAACTTAATTTTTCACCAAACAAACTTTTTCTTAATTTTGAGGCCACTATTTGTTTTTTGATTATGTCTATAATAGTTAAATAATAATTTTATTTTAATCTGATTTTTATAATATATTTATTAGTTTTCATAGTCACTGATGAGAAGTGAGGAAAATTAATATGTAGTAAGGTTGTGAATTTTGCTAAATATTGAACGATTGATTTAATATATATTGAATTTGGTATGCTCTTTTTATATCTAATGTAAAACCATAATTTATCGGAAATAACTGAATAAAATTCATTATATATTATTTAAATGATTTATTATACCAATATTAGTAAATTATTAATAAGATTATTTAAACGAAAGTATGGTGACTAAAGACATTGTACTGTACATATTAAACGATTTTCTTGGCGTTTATTTTTGATAGTTTTATGATACGGTTTTTCCATTAAAACTAAATATGCCTTAACGAGAAAATAAAACAAGTGTTTGGAAGAATAATTTCAAGAATTAGACTGGAAAACATCGCATAAAAAAATAATTATTCAATTTATTTACGTAAATTTTTAATTTTCTTATAATTATTTATATCATATTATTGATAATTATGCATAAATGTAATATTATAATTAAAAAAAAAAAAATATCAAAATTATTTTTATTTGTTAAACAGGCTATTAATATTTTTTCGATTTGTATTTTTTGTTTTATTATCTAAAACTTGACCTTGGTTGGATACTTAGTAAAAAAATATTCTGACTTATATTCATATATTTTAATATGAATATAATGATAACAATTAATAACTAATAAGTAATAACTTTTAAGTAACAACATAATATCATTATAGTATACTTAAATCTATTATACTCATTTAGATCTATATAGATTATCCATGGAGTTGCTCATTAATATTATAATAATATATTATATTTATAGTCTATATTGTATTTAATTATTAGGGCCTAGAATCACGTGTTTATTTTATATGTGTATTACGAATACATTCTTTCCTATTTTTTTTTTTTTTTTTTTTACTAAGATAGTGTTGCTTTTTCAATATAGGTATAGCCGGTATAGGTATATATATTTATTAATGTGATTTTATTAAAAAAGATACGTTTTTTCTTCAAATATTAAATACATAATAAATATACACGTCTTTATATTTTAAAACTAATGTCTAGTTCTAAACTACATTCTTGTGCGGCCAATACTGATGTACTGATGTTAATAAACATTAAAAATGTTTCTGTATTCACGAAATATTAATCAAAATACATTTACCGTAAAAATAAAACAAAATTATAGTTTTGGCAATATAATATATGGACTTGTCACATGTAAAAGTGACTGCAATTTTTCATTTTTTGATTTAATTTATTTTCCACTCATTTCATAACGCTGAAACAAGATTTCTTGTATGTTAGCGTTTAAGATCATACTCGGAGAACATCGAGTATGAAATTCAATGTTGACATGTATAATTTATGGAACACAATTTTTTGGTGATTTTTTTTTTTTATTCTTTAGTGCGATATTTTTCTATACTGTGATTTGATTAATACTTCTAATGTGAATAATATATTTTAAGTCCGTTAAATAATATACGCTCGTACCTATATAATATATTTTTTTTATTTTTAGTGCTAGGAATAATTATTCATTAATTATTAATTGTGCGCAGAAAAACTTTTGAAAGTACATAGATCGAGTATGGTATCACAATATAATTATAATGATTGATGATTATTAAAATAAATTTTAGGTCAGTTTGAAATGTAATGTGTTAAACATTTGTGGATCAAGTTACAGGCCATGATATTATCATCATTAATATTGCTATGATTTATGATTAATATTACTACCGTGTACCTAGTACTTGAAAGTTGAAGTGTCATATGTATTAATATGGGTTCGGCCTCTCAACCACTACCGACTATCCACTCGACAACGATATCTACCGTCACGGACACGCCACTGCCTCACTGCAATGTATGTCTGCTATTAAGAGTGTTATTACTAAAGCGCGGATTTTTATGCACTTAAAAGTATCGAAATATGCCATATAATATGCAGTAAAAATCATGAAAATATGCAGTCAAAATTATGAAAATATGCAAGAATTTTTTATTTATTTAAAATTTACAATAAAACTTATAATAATTAATTACTTAAATACTTAATAATAAAAAATTTAGGGAATTTTCTAAACTTAATTTATTTTTAAAATTGTATTTATTATTAAAATGAATAATCATATGCATTTCAAGTTTTTCTTCTGTGAAGCTGTATTGTTTATCGGTTTACATATTTTTAAAGACTGAGAACGAACGTTCGACGTCAACCGAAGTTATTGGGGCATATTTGAAGCAACTTAGTATTATCGGATCTTGATAAAGTTCTTTGAGCTGAACGTTTTCGCCTAATAACACTGAATTAATTTTCCGTAGAATTTTCAGACCTTCATTTTTATTGGAAAGCTCGTTTAATTTTGTTGTAAGTGTTACACCTTTCGATCCAGAAATAGAATGCATTTTTTCTTTCGTTTCGTCAATTATTGAAAAGCTTAGATGTAAAGTTATATTTCGAGTTTTCAGTTTTTTTTATGACTATCACTAAAAATGCCAAATGAGTAGATATAAATGTTAAATCATTCTACTTGTCAAAATATTATCTTATACACTTTTTTAAATTTTTTTAAATTTTCGCTTCAATATGCAATAAATTTTGAATTTTGCCAAAATATGCAAAAATATGCAATAACCTTTAAATATGCAGAAATATGCAAAAAAAGATTTCACCATTAGCTTCAAATTATGATGATTCGTGGAGATAACTGACAAAAATCCAAAAATATTAAAAGGAAAAAAATATGCAATTGCATAGAAATCCGCGCTCTAGTTATTACTCATTATAAACCCAATATATTATAAAGGCACGTTAAATAATTATTGTTGTCGTCGTCACGCTCTCGTACACTTACGATATAACGCACAGAGAATGATACATAAATTACAGTTTATAATATGGTGTATGTATAATATTATATATTAGGTATAGAGGTATTGTATAATAAATAGGTATGGAATATATCGTGTAGGTATATGTTTATAAAAAGAAATAAATAATAATAACTCGATATGCCGTAATGTCACACATGAAATAAATAGCGCGATGATTTACTTGTATATAGAGCAGAACAAATTTGGCGAAACATTCAAATTTATAATAGTAAATGTTTAAACATAAAATTTTATTTCATAGCAAAGATATTTTTCAAAAAAAAAAGTAATAATAAATAAATTAGAAATATTTTGTGCATGAACGGTATAAAGATATTATATGATTGATGTGCATATGCATAAAGTATACTGGTATTTATGAAAAGAAATTTAATTTGTACGGAGAAAGTGTTTAGTGATAAAAATTTAATTTGAATATTTTCGTTCTTAAAAATATTTCAAAGTTCAAATTATTTTATTTGAACATTTCACTACGTACACAATTTTGAAATTTATTAAAAAAATAAAAAATAATCAAAATTCAACGCGTACATACTTTATATGCAAATATTTTTATTGATATTCATTTCTAGCTTTAAACGTTATAGTGTACTTTCTAAAAATAAACACCGGAGGAGATGAGTATATTATATTATTATATCGTGTCAGTAGGCGATCAGCAGAGCATATAATACAGAAGCTATATAGTCAATCAGTGGCGCATTCTTTCGGAGGATTTAACGCGCGCGTAATCGTTTTTCAAAAAGTGAAAAAAAAAATAAAATAAATAAATAAATAAATACTATGACGAGATGAACCCCTCCCACACAGATATACCTCGAGAGGGCGCGCGCGTTATCGCTTCGCGGTTATTGTGCCGGCGATATGGGAAAACGGGGTAGCGGATACAATACGTCACGATCTTGTGTACACATACATCACGGTACAGTGGCGTGTACGCATCGCAGGGGCACGCCGCACAAACACAAACACCAACCCTCGCCAGACGACACCGCGACCGTCACTCGTCTCTCGCGACCGCATCAGCTTCACATCAGCACACGCGAACGAAGCACATCA